>NW_027253325.1:152245-159745 GCF_044704955.1 Pristiophorus japonicus
GGTGGAGATCCCGGAGCCTCACATTCCGCCCATGCTCCCGGAGGAGAAGGACCTGCTGCCATTGGACGAGAGCCTGATTGGACCCAGCATGCCCGAGATCGAGCCTCCGCACCTCGAGGTGAGCGGGGGGGGGGGGGGGGGGGGGAAGCACGGTCAGAGAGCCCCCGGGGAGGGGAGAGGGGAGAGGGGAGTACGGTCAGAGAGCCCCCAGGGGGGAGAGGGGAGTACGGAGTACGGTTAGAGAGCCCCCGGGGAGGGGGGAGGGGAGAGGGGAGTACGGTCAGAGAGCCCTCAGGGTGGGAGAGGGGAGAGGGGAGTACGGTCAGAGAGCCCCCGGGGAGGGGGGAGGGGAGAGGGGAGTACGGAGTACGGTCAGAGAGCCCCCGGGGGGGAGAGGGGAGAGGGGAGTACGGTCAGAGAGCCCCCGGGGAGGGGGGAGGGGAGAGGGGAGTACGGAGTACGGTCAGAGAGCCCCCGGGGGGGAGAGGGGAGAGGGGAGTACGGTCAGAGAGCTTTCGGGGGGGAGAGGGGAGAGGGGAGTACGGTCAGAGAGCCCCCGGGGGGGAGAGGGGAGTACGGAGTACGGTCAGAGAGCCCCCAGGGGGGGGAGAGGGGAGAGGGGAGTACGGTCAGAGAGCCCCCAGGGGGGAGAGGGGAGAGGGGAGTATGGTCAGAGAGCCCCAGGGGGAGAGGGGAGAGGGGAGTACGGTCAGAGAGCCCCCAGGGGGGAGAGGGGAGAGGGGAGTACGGTCAGAGAGCCCCCAGGGGGGAGAGGGGAGAGGGGAGTACGGTCAGAGAGCCCCCGGGGAGGGAGGAGGGGAGAGGGGAGTACGGAGTACGGTCAGAGAGCCCCCGGGGAGGGGGGAGGGGAGAGGGGAGTACGGAGTACGGTCAGAGAGCCCCCGGGGGGAGAGGGGAGAGGGGAGTACGGTCAGAGAGCCCCCGGGGAGGGAGGAGGGGAGTACGGTCAGAGAGCCCCAGGGGGGAGAGGGGAGAGGGGAGTACGGTCAGAGAGCCCCCGGGAGGGAGGAGGGGAGAGGGGAGTACGGAGTACGGTCAGAGAGCCCCCGGGGAGGGGGGAGGGGAGAGGGGAGTACGGAGTACGGTCAGAGAGCCCCCGGGGGGGAGAGGGGAGAGGGGAGTACGGTCAGAGAGCCCCCGGGGATGGGGAGAGGGGAGTACGGAGTACGGTCAGAGAGCCCCCAGGGTGGGAGAGGGGAGAGCCGATTTACACTGGCACTGTGTACAGGAAGTTTGTAGTCTGTACCCCCCTCCCCACTGCATGCTGACAGGACTGAACACACCGGGTGGGTGTTCTCGAACGGCAATTTCGCTCATCGTGCGATGAGTTGCCTGCGACAGTTCTTGAGTTAAATGACAATGGTGGTACCGATAACGTTTGTTTAATACGGAAGACTGTACAAGACTCGCGAGTGATACCTTATAGTTACCCACTAGGTCCCCAGACGCTCAGCCCGTCCGAACACTGTTCCGTCAAGGGCCTCTTCCCGGGTGCCGACTTCTGCCGAGCGTTACTCCTCGGTTCCTCGCGATGGACTCCCCGAACCTGTCTGTCTTTATACCTTCCTTTTCATGCCTAACTGGTCAAGTTGGTGCCAGTAAGTCTGAGCTGATCAGGTCAGTTAAGTCGAAGGCAATTCGCTTCTTTCCTGCTGGAATTGACCGTGCATACTCGGTCTTTGTGTTGGGGGAAATGGGCTCTGCTTCGTCTGCCCAGACCAGTGACCTTATGGCCAGTACTTCCACAGTGGGGGCAGAGGAGAATGAATCATAGAAAGATAGACAATAGGTGCAGGAGTAGGCCATTCGGCCCTTCGAGCCTGCACCACCATTCAATATGATCATGGCTGATCATTCCCTCAGTACCCCATTCCTGCTTTCTCTCCATACCCCTTGATCCCTTTAGCCGTAAGGGCCACATCTAACTCCCTTTTGAATATATCTAACGAACTGGCCTCAACAACTTTCTGCGGTAGGGAATTCCACAGGTTCACAATTCTCTGAGTGAAGAAGTTTCTCCTCATCTCGGTCCTAAATGGCTTACCCCTTATCCTTAGACTATGACCCCTGGTTCTGGACTTCCCCAACATTGGGAACATTCTTCCTGCATCTAACCTGTCCAGTCCCGTCAGAATTTTATATGTTTCTATGAGATCCCCTCTCATTCTTCTAACTTCCATTGAATATAATCCTAGTCGATCCAGTCTCTCCTCATATGTCAGTCCTGCCATCCCGGGAATCAGTCTGGTGAACCTTCGCTGCACTCCCTCAATAGCAAGAATGTCCTTCCTCAGATTAGGAGACCAAAACTGTACACAATATTCCAGGTGAGGCCTCACCAAGGCCCTGTACAACTGCAGTAAGACCTCCCTGCTCCTATACTCAAATCCCCTCGCTATGAAGGCCAACATACCATTTACCTTCTTCACCGCCTGCTGTACCTGCATGCCAACCTTCAATGACTGATGTACCATGACACCCAGGTCTCGTTGTACCTCCCCTTTTCCGAATCTGTCATCATTCAGATAATATTCTGCCTTCCTGTTTTTGCCACCAAAGTGGATAACCTCACATTTATCCACAATCGAACATTAACTAGTCAGGTGTCAAGGAGAGGGTACGGAGGAGATTGACCAGAACGGTCCCGGGGATGAGGGAATTCAGTGACGTGTGAGGAGAGACTGGAGAAGCTGGGGTTGTTCCCCTTGGAGCAGAGAGGGTTAAGAGGAGATTTGATCGAGGGGTTCAAAATCACGAGGGGTTGTGACGGAGTCGATCGGGAGAACCTGTTCCCCGGGGGCGTGGGGCAGGAGGGCGGGTAACCAGAGGGACACAGATTGACGATAATCGGCGATGGAACCAGAGGGGGAGATGGGGAGAATGTTTTTAACGCAGCGAGTTGTTGTGATCGGGAACGCGCTGCCTGAAATCTCGGTCGGAGCAGGTTCAATCGTGACTTTCAAACCGGGAATTGGGTAAATACTGGAAGGGGAAATGTGCCGGGGCTGTGGGGAAAGGGCAGGGGGGGGGGAGTGGGACTGATTGGGTCGCTCTGTCACAGAGCCGGCACAGCACGGGCTCGAGGGGCCCAATGGTCGCCTGTAAGTGAATGAGTTAAAGGCACTATGTAAATGTACGTTATTGGATAAATACAGGAAGTACATGCAAAACTTGTTAGAGATCTTAATGTACGGATGGGTTATTGAAGGAATTTACTATGAATTCGTTAATTGGTTAAAATAAAGATTACGTGATGTAATTCTCGGGCTGTATAACTTGTTATACATTGTCCTTTATTGCAAGGAGGGTTGGAGTATAAGAGTGAGGAAGTCTTGCTACAACTGTACAGGGCCTCGGTGAGACCACACTTGGAGTACTGCGCACAGTTCTGGTCTCCTTATCGGAGGAAGGATATATTTGCCTTCGGGACGGTACAACGGAGGTTCATCAGATTGATTTCCGGGATGGGGGGATTGTCCTACGAGGAGAGATTGTGTAGAATGGGCCGATACTCTCTGGGGTTTAGAAGAATGAGAGGTGATCCCATTGAAACACACCAGATTGTGAGGGGGCTTGACAGGGTAGATGCAGGGAGGGTGTTTCCCCCCCGGGGCTGGGGAGTCTAGAACCAGGGGTCACACAGTCTCAGGATAAGGGGTCGGCCATTGAGGACTGAGATGAGGAGGAATTTCTTCACTCAGAGGGAGGTGAATCTTTGGAATTCTCTGCCCCAGAGGGCTGTGGGGGCTCAGTCGTTGAGTATATTCAAGGCCGAGATCGATACATTTTGGGATATTAAGGGAATCGAGGGATCGGGCGGGAAAGTGGAGTTGAGGTCGAAGATCAGCCGTGATCTTATTAAATGGCGGAGCAGGCTCGAGGGGCCGAATAGCCGACTCCTGCTCCTAATTATTATGTTCTGATCAGTGCCCAGTGACCCCTGGGTTAGAGAGAGAGGAAATCAGCCAGGGTTCCTGCTCCTGATCACTGCCCAGTGACCCCTGGGTTAGAGAGAGAGGAAATCAGCCAGGTTTCCTGCTCCCGATCACTGCCCAGTGACCCCTGGGTTAGAGAGAGGAGAAATCAGCCAGGGTTCCTGATCCTGATCACCGCCCAGTGACCCCTGGGTTAGAGAGAGGGGAAATCAGCCAGGGTTCCTGCTCCTGATCACTGCCCAGTGACCACAGGGTTAGAGAGAGGGGAAATCAGCCAGGGTTCCTGCTCCTGATCACTGCCCAGTGACCCCTGGGTTAGAGAGAGGGGAAATCTGCCAGGGTTCCTGCTCCTGATCACTGTCCAGTGACCCCTGGGTTAGAGAGAGGGGAAATCAGCCAGGGTTCCTGCTCCTGATCACTGCCCAGTGACCCTGGGTTAGAGAGAGAGGGAAATCAGCCAGGGTTCCTGCTCCTGATCACTGCCCAGTGACCCCTGGGTTAGAGAGAGGGGGAAATCAGCCAGGGTTCCTGCTCCTGATCACTGCCCAGTGACCCCTGGGTTAGAGAGAGGGGAAATCAGCCAGAGTTCCTGCTCCTGATCACTGTCCAGTGACCCTGGGTTAGAGAGAGGAAATCAGCCAGGGTTCCTGCTCCTGATCACTGCCCAGTGACCCTGGGTTAGAGAGGGGAAATCAGCCAGGGTTCCTGCTCCTGATCACTGCCCAGTGACCCCTGGGTTAGAGAGAGGGGAAATCAGCCAGGGTTCCTGCTCCTGATCACTGCCCAGTGACCCCTGGGTTAGAGAGAGGAGAAATCAGCCAGGGTTCCTGCTCCTGATCACTGCCCAGTGACCCTGGGTTGGAGAGAAAAGGGAAATCAGTCAGGGTTCCTGCTCCTGATCACTGCCCAGTGAACCCTGGGTTAGAGAGAGAGGGGAAATCAGCCAAGGTTCCTGCTCCTGATCACTGTCCAGTGACCCCTGGGTTAGAGAGAGGGGAAATCAGCCAGGGTTCCTGCTCCTGATCACTGCCCAGTGACCCCTGGGTTAGAGAGAGGGGAAATCAGCCAGAGTTCCTGCTCCTGATCACTGCCCAGTGACCCCTGGTTAGAGAGAGGAAATCAGCCAGGGTTCCTGCTCCTGATCACTGCCCAGTGACCCCTGGGTTAGAGAGAGAGGGGAAATCAGCCAGGGTTCCTGCTCCTGATCACTGCCCAGTGACCCCTGGGTTAGAGAGAGAGGGGAAATCAGCCAGGGTTCCTGCTCCTGATCACTGCCCAGTGATCCCTGGGTTAGAGAGAGAGGAAATCAGCCAGGGTTCCTGCTCCCGATCACTGCCCAGTGACCCCTGGGTTAGAGAGAGGGGAAATCAGCCAGGGTTCCTGCTCCTGATCACTGCCCAGTGACCCCTGGGTTAGAGAGAGAGGGGAAATCAGCCAGGGTTCCTGCTCCTGATCACTGCCCAGTGACCCCTGGGTTAGAGAGAGGGGAAATCAGCCAGGGTTCCTGCTCCTGATCACTGCCCAGTGACCTCTGGGTTAGAGAGAGAGGGGAAATCAGCCAGGGTTCCTGCTCCTGATCACTGCCCAGTGACCCCTGGGTTAGAGAGTGGGGAAATCAGCCAGGGTTCCTGCTCCTGATCACTGCCCAGTGGCCCCTGGGTTAGAGAGAGGGGAAATCAGCCAGGGTTCATGCTCCTGATCACTGACCAGTGACCCCTGGGTTAGAGAGTGGGGAAATCAGCCAGGGTTCCTGCTCCTGATCACTGCCCAGTGGCCCCTGGGTTAGAGAGAGGGGAAATCAGCCAGAGTTCCTGATCCTGATCACTGCCCAGTGACCCCTGGGTTAGAGAGGGGGAAATCAGCCAGGGTTCCTGCTCCTGATCACTGCCCAGTGACCCCTGGGTTAGAGAGAGAGGGGAAATCAGCCAGGGTTCCTGCTCCTGATCACTGCCCAGTGAACCCTGGGTTAGAGAGAGAGCGGAAATCAGCCAGGGTTCCTGCTCCTGATCACTGCCCAGTGATCCCTGGGTTAGAGAGAGAGGAAATCAGCCAGGGTTCCTGCTCCCGATCACTGCCCAGTGACCCCTGCGTGAGAGAGAGGAGAAATCAGCCAGGGTTCCTGATCCTGATCACCGCCCAGTGACCCCTGGGTTAGAGAGAGGGGAAATCAGCCAGGGTTCCTGCTCCTGATCACTGCCCAGTGACCACTGGGTTAGAGAGAGGGGAAATCAGCCAGGGTTCCTGCTCCTGATCACTGCCCAGTGACCCCTGGGTTAGAGAGAGGGGAAATCAGCCAGGGCTCCTGCTCCTGATCACTGCCCAGTGACCCCTGGGTTAGAGAGAGAGGGGAAATCAGCCAGAGTTCCTGCTCCTGATCACTGCCCAATGACCCCTGGGTTAGAGAGAGGGGAAATCAGCCAGGGTTCCTGCTCCTGATCACTGCCCAGTGACCCCTGGGTTAGAGAGAGAGGGGAAATCAGCCAGGGTTCCTGCTCCTGATCACTGCCCAGTGACCCCTGGGTTAGAGAGTGGGGAAATCAGCCAGGGTTCCTGCTCCTGATCACTGCCCAGTGGCCCCTGGGTTAGAGAAAGAGGGGAAATCAGCCAGGATTCCTGCTCCTGATCACTGCCCAGTGACCCCTGGGTTAGAGAGAGGGGAAATCAGCCAGGGTTCCTGATCCTGATCACTGCCCAGTGACCCCTGGGTTAGAGAGGGGGAAATCAGTCAGGGTTCCTGCTCCTGATCACTGCCCAGTGACCCCTGGGTTAGAGAGAGGGTGAAATCAGCCAGGGTTCCTGCTCCTGATCATTGCCCAGTGACCCCTGGGTTAGAGAGAGGGGAAATCAGCCAGGGTTCCTGCTCCTGATCACTGCCCAGTGACCCCTGGGTTAGAGAGGGGGAAATCAGCCAGGGTTCCTGCTCCTGATCACTGCCCAGTAACCCCTGGGTTAGAGAGAGGGGAAATCAGCCAGGGTTCCTGCTCCTGATCACTGCCCAGTGACCCCTGGGTTAGAGAGAGGGGAAATCAGCCAGGGTTCCTGCTCCTGATCCCTGCCCAGTAACTCCTGGGATAGAGAGAGAGGGGAAATCAGCCAGGGTTCCTGCTCCTGATCACTGCCCAGTGATCCCTGGGTTAGAGAGAGAGGGGAAATCAGCCAGGGTTCCTGCTCCTGATCACTGCCCACTGACCCCTGGGTTAGAGAGAGAGGGGAAATCAGCCAGGGTTCCTGTTCCTGATCACTGCCCAGTGACCCCTGGGTTAGAGAGAGGGGAAATCAGCCAGGGTTCCTGCTCCTGATCACTGCCCAGTGACCCCTGGGTTAGAGAGAGGGGAAATCAGCCAGGGTTCCTGCTCCTGATCACTGCCCAGTGACCCTGGGTTGGAGAGAGGAAATCAGCCAGGGTTCCTGCTCCTGATCACTGCCCAGTGACCCCTGGGTTAGAGAGAGGGGAAATCAGCCAGGGTTCCTGATCCTGATCACTGCCCAGTGACCCCTGGGTTAGAGAGGGGGAAATCAGCCAGGGTTCCTACTCCTGATCACT
>NW_027253325.1:164745-213015 GCF_044704955.1 Pristiophorus japonicus
CTAATCGAGGGATTCGGGGGTTTATATATAGAATAACAGATACCCGGGAGTGAGTTACAGGCTGGAATCTAATCGAGGGGTTCGGGGGGTTTATATATAGAATAACAGATACCCGGGAGTGAGTTACAGGCTGGAATCTAATCGAGGGGTTCGGGAGGTTTATATATAGAATAACAGATACCCGGGAGTGAGTCACAGGCTGGAATCTAATCGAGGGGTTCAGGGGGTTTATATATACAATAACAGATACCCGGGAGTGAGTTACAGGCTGGAAACTAATCGAGGGGTTCGGGGGGTTTATATATAGAATAACAGATACCCGGGAGTGAGTTACAGGCTGGAATCTAATCGAGGGGTTCGGGGGGGGTTTATATATAGAATAACGGATACCCGGGAGTGAATTACAGGCTGGGACCTATTCGGAGGGTCGAACACCTCGCCCTGTCTGACGCCTGTTCCTCCGCCCTCTCCAGGGAAGTACGTGGGGAGCCGCCCAATCAAACTGCGGAAGAGTATGTGGCGAGACCGGAACATGGACGTCGTCCGGAAGAAACAGAAAGAGAAAAAGAAGTTGGGGCTGCGGTGAGCGTCCCGGAGGGTGTTCGGGGACTGGGGGGCGCTATCGCTGGAGGATTTGCGTTGCCCAGCGTCCCACCGTCGAGCCGCCCCCGGACCCTGTGAAATGGCACCGGGCCTATAGACATCGCCTGAAGTTCTCCTTCCTTCCCTTCCTCCCTCTCTCTCTCACGCCTTCACTTCCCTACCCCCCCCCCCCCCCACCAAACATCTCCTTTAGAAATATCCGTGGCCCCCTCCTCACCTTTAATGATCGGCTGGAGGCGTTGTACAGATGGGTCGGGAGATCCTCCACCGGACTTATGAGGGAGGGGTCGTCAGAGGAAGCAAGGCTGTGTGGTGTCGACACACACCCACACAGACAGAGTCACACATCACCCGTCAACAGCAGCGTTCGTGTTGACTTGTACGTATCACAACTTATTATTTTAGCAATATATATGGTTTTTCTGTGAATCCTCGCAATCTCGTCTCTTTCTTTACATAAGACCGTAAGGAGCAGGAGTCGGCCATTCGGCCCCTCGAGCCTGCTCCGCCATTTAATACGATCATGGCTGATCCCATCATGGACTCAGCTCCACTTCCCTGCCCGCTCCCCATAACCCTTCACTCCCTTATCGCTCAAAAATCTGTCTATCTCCGCCTTAAATATATTCAATGTCCCGGCCTCCTCATCTCAGTTTTACCGATATATAAAACGGAAAAGAGTGACTAAAGTAAATGTTGGTCCCTTAGAAGATGAGAAGGGGGATTTAATAATGGGAAATGTGGAAATGGCTGAGACCTTAAACAATTATTTTGCTTCGGTCTTCACAGTGGAAGACACAAAAACCATGCCAAAAATTGCTGGTCACAGGAATGTGGGAAGGGAGGACCTTGAGATAATCACTATCACTAGGGGGGTAGTGCTGGACAGGCTAATGGGACTCAAGGTAGACAAGTCCCCTGGTCCTGATGAAATGCATCCCAGGGTATTAAAAGAGATGACGGAAGTTATAGCAGATGCATTCGTTATAATCTACCAAAATTCTCTGGACTCTGGGGAGGTACCAGCGGATTGGAGAGCAGCTAATGTAACGCCTCTGTTTAAAAAAGGGGGCAGACAAAAGGCAGGTAACTATAGGCCGGTTAGTTTAACATCTGTAGTGGGGAAAATGCTTGAAGCTATCATTAAGGAAGAAATAGCGGGACATCTAGATAGGAATAGTGCGATCAAGCAGACACAACATGGATTCATGAAGGGGAAATCATGCTTAACTAATTTACTGGAATTCTTTGAGGATATAACGAGCATGGTGGATTGAGGTGTACCGATGGATGTGGTATATTTAGATTTCCAAAAGGCATTCGATAAGGTGCCACACAAAAGGTTACTGCAGAAGATAAAGGTACGTGGAGTCAGAGGAAATGTATTAGCATGGATAGAGAATTGGCTGGCTAACAGAAAGCAGAGAGTCGGGATAAATGGGTCCTTTTCGGGTTGGAAATCGGTGGTTAGTGGTGTGCCACAGGGATCGGTGCTGGGACCACAACTGTTTACAATATACATAGATGACCTGGAAGAGGGGACAGAGTGTAGTGTAACAAAATTTGCAGATGACACAAAGATTAGTGGGAAAGCAGGTTGTGTAGAGGACACAGAGAGGCTGCAAGGAGATTTGGATAGGTTAAGCGAATGGGCTAAGGTTTGGCAGATGGAATACAATGTCGGAAAGTGTGAGGTCATCCACCTTGGAAAAAAAAACAGTAAAAGGGAATATTATTTGAATGGGGAGAAATTATAACATGCTGCGGTGCAGAGGGACCTGGGGGTCCTTGTGCATGAATCCCAAAAAGTTAGTTTGCAGGTGCAGCAGGAAATCAGGAAGGTGAATGGGATGTTGGCCTTCATTGCGAGAGGGATGGAGTACAAAAGCAGGGAGGTCCTGCTGCAACTGTACAGGGTATTGGTGAGGCCGCACCTGGAGTACTGCGAGCAGTTTTGGTCACCTTACTTAAGGAAGGATATACTAGCTTTGGAGTGGGTACAGAGACAATTCACTAGGCTGATTCCGGAGATGAGGGGGTTACCTTATGATGATAGATTGAGTAGACTGGGTCTTTACTCGTTGGAGTCCAGAAGGATGAGGGGTGATCTTATAGAAACATTTAAAATAATGAAAGGGATAGACAAGATCGAGGCAGAGAGGTTGTTTCCACTGGTCGGGGAGACTAGAACTAGGGGGCACAGCCTCAAAATACGGGGGAGCCAATTTAAAACCGAGTTGAGAAGGAATTTCTTCTCCCAGAGGGTTGCGAATCTGTGGAATTCTCTGCCCAAGGAAGCAGTTGAGGCTGGCTCATTGAATGTATTCAAGTCACAGATAGATAGATTTTTAACCAATAAGGGAATTAAGGGTTACGGGGAGCGGGCGGGTAAGTGGAGCTGAGTCCACGGCCAGATCAGCCATGATCTTGTTGAATGGCGGAGCAGGCTCGAGGGGCTAGATGGCCTACTCCTGTTCCTAATTCTTATGTTCTTATGGCCCCTTATTCTAAGATTATGTCCCCTAGTTTTAGGATTAGGCTGGGGTTGTTCTGGTCGGCTGGCGCGGAGGAGATGGGCCAAAATGGCCTCCTTCTAAGAACATAAGAAATAGGAGTAGTTCCTGTTACACAGGAACAGGAGGAGGCCCATTCAGTCCCTCGAGCCTGTTACACAGGAACAGGAGGGGGCCCATTCAGCCCCTCGAGCCTGTTACACAGGAACAGGAGGAGGCCCATTCAGCCCCTCGAGCCTGTTACACAGGAACAGGAGGAGGCCCATTCAGCCCCTCGAGCCTGTTACACAGGAACAGGAGGAGGCCCATTCAGCCCCTCGAGCCTGTTACACAGGAACAGGAGTCGGCCATTCAGCCCCTCGAGCCTGTTACACAGGAACAGGAGGAGGCCCATTCAGCCCCTCGAGCCTGCTCCGCCATTTAATACGATCGTGGCTGATCCGATCATGGACTCAGCTCCACTTCCCCGCCCGCTCCCCATAACCCTTCACTCCCTTATCGCTCAAAAATCTGTCTATTTCCGACTTAAATATATTCAATGACCCAGCCTCCACAGCTGCATTTCTGTTTCATTTCAGGTTTGAAGTATCCGCAGTTTTTTTAGTTTTTTCGCACAGCTAAGCTGTCTGGGTTTTGTTTTGAACAGGATGTTGGTGGACTAGCCCTGAGCTTCCAGAATGTTCCGTGTGTTTTTCTGCCCGAGTTCTGGAATACAGACGTAACCACTTTTGGCTAAATTCCACAACCTCTCCCTGTGGGTTATCCGCCCTTGAATAAACTACGCAAAAACAGACCCAGCTAAATTTGTTGTAACTACCGGGCACTTTTCTCTAGAAAGGGGAAGAACTTAAGAAATAGGAACAGGAGGAGGCCCATTCAGCCCCTCGAGCCTGTTACACAGGAACAGGAGGTGGCCCATTCAGCCCCTCAAGCCTGTTACACAGGAACAGGAGGAAGCCCATTCAGCCCCTCGAGCCTGTTACACAGGAACAGGAGGAGGCCCATTCAGCCCCTCGAGCCTGTTACACAGGAACAGGAGGAAGCCCATTCAGCCCCTCGAGCCTGTTACACAGGAACAGGAGGAGGCCCATTCAGCCCCTCGAGCCTGTTACACAGGGAACAGGAGGAGGTCCATTCAGCCCCTCGAGCCTGTTACACAGGAACAGGAGGAGGCCCATTCAGTCCCTCGAGCCTGTTACACAGGAACAGGAGGAGGCCCATTCAGCCCCTCGAGCCTGTTACACAGGAACAGGAGGAGGCCCATTCAGCCCCTCGAGCTTGTTACACAGGGAACAGGAGGAGGTCCATTCAGCCCCTCGAGCCTGTTACACAGGAACAGGAGGGGGCCCATTCAGCCCCTCGAGCTTGTTACACAGGAACAGGAGGTGGCCCATTCAGCCCCTCGAGCCTGTTACACAGGAACGGGAGGAGGCCCATTCAGCCCCTCGAGCCTGTTACATAGGAACAGGAGGAGGCCCATTCAGCCCCTCGAGCCTGTTACACAGGAACAGGAGGAGGCCCATTCAGCCCCTCGAGCCTGTTACACAGGAACAGGAGGAGGCCCATTCAGCCCCTCGAGCCTGTTACACAGGAACAGGAGGAGGCCCATTCAGCCCCTCGAGCCTGTTACACAGGAACAGGAGGAGGCCCATTCAGCCCCTCGAGCCTGTTACACAGGAACAGGAGGAGGCCCATTCAGTTAGTTCGCGGCTAATCGACCCGCCTTGGTTCCGTGACCCTTAATACCCTATCCCAACACAATTTCCAATTGACCCCCGGCCTCAACCGCGTTTTGGGGGAAGAGAGTTCCAGATTCCCACGGCCCTTTGTGTGAAGAAGTCCTCCCTGACATTACCCCTGAACGGCCTGGCTCGAATTTTAAGGTGACGCCCCCTTGTTCTGGACTGCCCCCACCAGAGGGAACAGTTTCTCTCTCGATCTCCCCGATCCAATCCTTCAATCGTCTCAAACCCCTCCATCAGATCGCCCCTTCATCTTCTAAACTCGCGGGCAAATTGGTGATACAGAAAATAAGAAGGGCAAAGAGAGAGTATGAGAATTGATTGACAGCTGACATTAACAACCTGTATTTATATAGCAGCCTATAACGTGGTAAGACATTCAAGACACATCACCGGAACGTTGTGTGCTAGAGATTTGACACCGAGCTGTACAAGTAGAAATTAGCGCAGGTGACCAAAAGCTGGGTCGAAGAGGTCGGTTTTAAGGAGGAGAGAGAGAGACGGAGAGGTTCAGGGAGGGAGTTCCAGAGCTTGGGGCCCAGGCAACAGAAGGCACGGCCACCGATGGTGGAGCGATTATAATCAGGGATGTTCAGGAGGGCAGAATTAGAGGAGTGCAGAGATCTCGGGGGTTTGTGGGGCTGGAGGAGATTACAGAGATAGGGAGGGGTGTAGGGGCTGGAGGATGTTACAGAGATAGGGAGGGGTGTAGGAATTGGAGGGGGGTTACAGAGATAGGGAGGGTTGTAGGGGTTGGAGGGGGTTACAGAGATAGGGAGGGGTGTCGGGGCTGGAGGAGGTTACAGAGATAGGGAGGGGTGTAGGGGCTGGAGGATGTTACAGAGATAGGGAGGGGTGTAGGGGCTGGGGGAGGTTACAGAGACAGGGAGGGGGCGAGGGCCATGGAGGGATTTGAAAACGATGAGAATTTTGAAATCGAGGCGTTGCTGGACCGGGAGCCAATGTAGGTCAATGAGCACAGGGGGTGATGGGTGAGTGGGACTGGGTGTGAGTTAGGACACGGGGCAGTGAGCACAGCGGGTGATGGGTGAGTGGGACTCGGTGCGAGTTAGGACACGGGGGCAGTGAGCACAGGGGGTGATGGGTGAGTGGGACTCGGTGTGAGTTAGGACACGGGTCAGTGAGCACAGGGGGTGATGGGTGAGTGGGACTGGGTGCGAGTTAGGACACGGGGCAGTGAGCACAGGGGGTGATGGGTGAGTGGGACTGGGTGTGAGTTAGGACACGGGGCAGTGAGCACAGGGGGTGATGGGTGAGTGGGACTGGGTGTGAGTTAGGACACGGGGGCAGTGAGCACAGGGGGTGATGGGTGAGCGGGACTTGGTGCGAGTTAGGACACAGGGCAGTGAGCACAGGGGGTGATGGGTGAGTGGGACTGGGTGTGAGTTAGGACACGGGGCAGTGAGCACAGCGGGTGATGGGTGAGTGGGACTCGGTGCGAGTTAGGACACGGGGGCAGTGAGCACAGGGGGTGATGGGTGAGTGGGACTGGGTGTGAGTTAGGACACGGGGTCAGTGAGCACAGGGGGTGATGGGTGAGTGGGACTGGGTGCGAGTTAGGACACGGGGCAGTGAGCACAGGGGGTGATGGGTGAGTGGGACTGGGTGTGAGTTAGGACACGGGGTCAGTGAGCACAGGGGGTGATGGGTGAGTGGGACTGGGTGTGAGTTAGGACACGGGGGCAGCGAGCACAGGGGATGATGGGTGAGTGGGACTCAGTGCTAGTTAGGACACGGGGTCAGTGAGCACAGGTGGTGATGGGTGAGTGGGACTCGGTGCGAGTTAGGACACGGGGTCAGTGAGCACAGGGGGTGATGGGTGAGCGGGACACGGGGGTAGTCGAGTTTTGGATCACCTCTAGTTTTCGTCGGGTAGAACGTGGGAGGCCGGCCAGGAGCGCAGCGCGTTGGAATAGTCAAGTCTGGAGGGAAGAGAGGCACGGATGAGGGTTTCAGCAGCGGATGAGCCGAGACAGGGGGCGGAGACAGACCTGGACCCAACATAAAAGGTAATGCAGAAGTCTTGTATCGGCATATAAATAGTACACGGGTAGTAACGAGGGGGGTGGGACCGATTAACGACCAGACAGGAGAACTACGCAGGGAGGCAGAGGGGATGGCTGAGCTACTAAACGAGTACTTGACATATGTCGTCAGCAAGGAAGAAGAGGCTGCCACGGACAGAGTGAAGGTGGAAGGACTCACTGGATGGGATAAGAATAGATACAGAGGAGGTACGAGAAAGCCTGTCTGTCCCGAACGTAGATAAGTCCCCAGGACCAGACGGAATGCATCCTCGGGACGCTGAGAGGTGTGAAGGAGGAAATCGCGGAGGTAGTGGACCTCATCTTCCAATCCTCCTTCGACACAGTGGGTGGTGCCGGAGAGTTGGAGAATTGCAAACGTTGCACCCTTCCTCAAAGAAGGCGTAAGGATAAACGCAGCAAGTACAGGCCGGTCACTTTCACCTCGGGAGTGGGGTAGCTTGTAGAAATGATATTCCGGGACAAAGTTGACAGTCGCTTGGACAAGTGTGCATTAATTAAGCAAAGCCAGCAAGGATTCGTCAAAGGCAAACCGTGTTTAACCAACTTGTTTGAGTTTTTCGAGGAGGTAAAAATGAGGGTTGACTCGGGCAATGCGGTTGATGTGATGTATATAGTTTTCAAAAGGCGTTTGATACAGTGCCACACAATAGGCTCGCCACAAAGGTGAAGCCCATGGAATAATAGGGATAGGGATATGAAATAGTGGCCGTGGGATCTTTTACGTCCACCTGAGAGGGCAGACGGGGCCTCGGTTTAATGTCTCATCTGAAAGACGGCCCCTCCGACAGTGCGGCGCTCCCTCAGTACTGCCCCTCCGACAGTGCGGCGCTCCCTCAGTACTGCCCCTCCGACAGTACGGCGCTCCCTCAGTACTGCCCCTCCGACAGTGCGGCACTCCCTCAGTACTGCCCCTCCGACAATGCGGCACTCCCTCAGTACTGCCCCTCCGACAGTGCGGCACTCCCTCAGTACTGCCCCTCCGACAGTGCGGCACTCCCTCAGTACTGCCCCTCCGACAGTGCGGCACTCCCTCAGTACTGCGCTGGGGTTTACCTGCTCAAGTAACTGCAGTGGGATGAGCTGAATGGTCCTCACAGTTCTCCTGTCGACGGGACCCTGGGGGGAGTGGAGCAGGATGGATTGGTGCAGGCTCGTTGTCTCCTCTCCGGCTGACCGGCGAGGTGAGTGCGTGTGTTGTGGAACTGTCTGTCCCTGACATTCTGTCTCTGCTCTCACTGCTTGGTTGCTAGGCACAGTACACAAGAACAGAGACAGTATATACGTTCACAGGTAGACCAAGGCGAGATGTGTCGCGACTCTCAGATAGATAGATAACCAACAGCCAGGGAACAATGTGTTTATAACTCAAAAGTTGAAGCATACAGTAAACACTCTGGTTCCACATTGCAGCAGCAGAACCATTTCCAAACCGCTACCGATCGATAGAGTAAAACTCCCTCTACACTGTCCCATCAAACACTCCCAGGGCAGGAACAGGGGGTTAGATACAGAGTAAAGCTCCCTCTACACTGTCCCATCAAACACTCCCAGGGCAGGAACAGGGGGTTAGATACAGAGTAAAGCTCCCTCTACATTGTCCCATCAAACACTCCCAGGGCAGGTACAGGGGGTTAGATACAGAGTAAAGCTCCCTCTACACTGTCCCATCAAACACTCCCAGGGCAGGAACAGGGGGTTAGATACAGAGTAAAGCTCCCTCTACACTGTCCCATCAAACACTCCCAGGGCAGGTACAGGGGGTTAGATACAGAGTAAAACTCCCTCTACACTGTCCCATCAAACACTCCCAGGGCAGGTACAGGGGGTTAGATGCAGAGTAAAGCTCCCTTTACATTGTCCCATCAAACACTCCCAGGGCAGGTACAGGGGGTTAGATACAGAGTAAAGCTCCCTCTACACTGTCCCATCAAACACTCCCAGGGCAGGTACAGGGGGTTAGATACAGAGTAAAGCTCCCTCTACACTGTCCCATCAAACACTCCCAGGGCAGGTATAGGGAGTTAGATACAGAGTAAAGCTCCCTCTACACTGTCCCATCAAACACTCCCAGGGCAGGTATAGGGAGTTAGATAGAGAGTAAAGCTCCCTCTACACTGTCCCGTCAAACACTCCCAGGGCAGGTACAGCACGGGGTTAGATACAGAGTAAAGCTCCCTCTACACTGTCCCATCAAACACTCCCAGGGCAGGTACAGCACGGTGTTAGATACAGAGTAAAGGTCCCTCTACATTGTCCCCATCAAACACTCCCAGGGCAGGTACAGGGGGTTAGATACAGAGTAAAGCTCCCTCTACACTGTCCCATCAAACACTCCCAGGGCAGGTACAGGGGGTTAGATACGGAGTACTGCCCCCCCCGACAGTGCGGCACTCCCTCAGTCCTGCCCCTCCGACAGCGCAGTACGGCGCTCCCTCAGTACTGACGCTGGGAGAGTCAGCCTGGGGTTTGGAGCTCAAGTCTCTGAAGAGGGATTCTCACCCACAACCTTCTGACTGAGAGGTGAGAACGAGAGAGAGAGTGCTAAACCCATAGCCGACCTGCGAGAAAGAAAGACTTGCATTTATATAGCGACTTTCACAACCACCGGATGTCTCAATGCACTTTACAGCCAATGAAGTACTTTTGGAGTGTGGTGACTGCTGTAATGATTCGTATCAGACAGAGGAGAACCATTTCATACCAGTTAATCTCAATCGAGGTTTAATTGTGGTTTTTTTTTGTCCAATGCTGAGAGAATGGACATTAGCGTTTGACGCAGAGAATGTAATTCCAGCTGTGCGATCCCGAGTTCTGAGTCCTTGTTATGAGCACGTGTCCCGTGTCCTACACTCCATCTCCTGCTGTTGCCTGCCGTCCCCGGGGCCAGTCACATCTCCTTCATCGGTGGGAGTACTGGATGGCGACCAGCGTGATCCACAGGCCATAAACCAGCACTCCGATCACCACTCCGGTAACATTCAACACCTTCGCCATTCTCGATCTCCGCTGAGCCAGCTCGGTCATCCCCAGCGAATTCATATCACGGGTCTGCAGGAGGCAAACACACACACTGACTCTCACTGGGGTACGGGTCCCACACACACTGACTCTCACTGGGGTACGGGTCCCACACACACTGACTCTCACTGGGGTACGGGTCCCACACACACTGACTCTCACTGGGGTACAGTCCCACACACACTGACTCTCACTGGTGTACGGGTCCCACACACACTGACTCTCACTGGGGCACAGGTCCCACACACACTGACTCTCACTGGGGTACAGTCCCACACACACTGACTCTCACTGGGGTACAGGTCCCACACACACTGACTCTCACTGGGGTACAGTCCCACACACACTGACTCTCACTGGGGTACAGGTCCCACACACACTGACTCTCACTGGGGTACGGGTCCCACACACACTGACTCTCACTGGGGTACAGTCCCACACACACTGACTCTCACTGGGGTACAGTCCCACACACACTGACTCTCACTGGGGTACGGGTCCCACACACACTGACTCTCACTGGGGTACAGTCCCACACACACTGACTCTCACTGGGGTACAGTCATACACACACTGACTCTCACTGGAGTAAGGGTCCCACACACACTGACTCTCACTGGGGTACAGTCCCACACACACTGACTCTCAGTGGGGTACGGGTCCCACACACACACTGACTCTCACTGGGGTACAGTCCCACACACACTGACTCTCACTGGAGTAAGGGTCCCACACACACTGACTCTCACTGGGGTACAGTCCCACACACACTGACTCTCACTGGGGTACAGTCCCACACACACTGACTCTCACTGGGGTACAGTCCCACACACACTGACTCTCACTGAGGTACGGGTCTCACACACACTGACTCTCACTGGGGTACGGGTCCCACACACACTGACTCTCACTGGGGTACAGTCCCACACACACTGACTCTCACTGGGGTACAGGTCCCACACACACTGACTCTCACTGGGGTACGGGTCCCACACACACTGACTCTCACTGGGGTACGGGTCCCACACACACTGACTCTCACTGGGGTACGGGTCCCACACACACTGACTCTCACTGGGGTACGGGTCCCACACACACTGACTCTCACTGGGGTACGGGTCCCACACATACTGACTCTCACTGGGGTACGGGTCCCACACACACTGTCTCTCACTGGGGTACGTGTCCCACACACACTGACTCTCACTGGGGTACAGGTCCCACACACACTGACTCTCACTGGAGTACGGGTCCCACACACACTGACTCTCACTGGGGTACGTGTCCCACACACTGACTCTCACTGGGGTACGGGTCTCACACACACTGACTCTCACTGGGGTACGGGTCCCACACACACTGACTCTCACTGGGGTACGGGTCTCACACACACTGACTCTCACTGGGGTACATGTCCCACACACTGACTCTCACTGGGGTACTGGTCCCACACACACTGACTCTCACTGGGGTACTGGTCCCACACACACTGACTCTCACTGGGGTAAGGGTCCCACACACACTGACTCTCACTGGGGTACGGGTCCCACACACACTGACTCTCACTGGGGTACGGGTCCCACACACACTGACTCTCACTGGGGTACAGTCCCACACACACTGACTCTCACTGGGGTACAGTCCCACACACACTGACTCTCACTGGGGTACGGGTCCCACACACACTGACTCTCACTGGGGTACAGTCCCACACACAGTGACTCTCACTGGGGTACAGTCCCACACACACTGACTCTCACTGGGGTACAGTCCCACACACACTGACTCTCACTGGGGTACAGGTCCCACACACACTGACTCTCACTGGGGTACGGGTCCCACACACACTGACTCTCACTGGGGTACAGTCCCACACACACTGACTCTCACTGGGGTACAGTCCCACACACACTGACTCTCACTGGGGTACGGGTCCCACACACACTGACTCTCACTGGGGTACAGTCATACACACACTGACTCTCACTGGAGTAAGGGTCCCACACACACTGACTCTCACTGGGGTACAGTCCCACACACACTGACTCTCAGTGGGGTACGGGTCCCACACACACACTGACTCTCACTGGGGTACAGTCCCACACACACTGACTCTCACTGGAGTAAGGGTCCCACACACACTGACTCTCACTGGGGTACAGTCCCACACACACTGACTCTCACTGGGGTACAGTCCCACACACACTGACTCTCACTGGGGTACAGTCCCACACACACTGACTCTCACTGAGGTACGGGTCTCACACACACTGACTCTCACTGGGGTACGGGTCCCACACACACTGACTCTCACTGGGGTACAGTCCCACACACACTGACTCTCACTGGGGTACAGGTCCCACACACACTGACTCTCACTGGGGTACGGGTCCCACACACACTGACTCTCACTGGGGTACGGGTCCCACACACACTGACTCTCACTGGGGTACGGGTCCCACACACACTGACTCTCACTGGGGTACGGGTCCCACACACACTGACTCTCACTGGGGTACGGGTCCCACACATACTGACTCTCACTGGGGTACGGGTCCCACACACACTGTCTCTCACTGGGGTACGTGTCCCACACACACTGACTCTCACTGGGGTACAGGTCCCACACACACTGACTCTCACTGGAGTACGGGTCCCACACACACTGACTCTCACTGGGGTACGTGTCCCACACACTGACTCTCACTGGGGTACGGGTCTCACACACACTGACTCTCACTGGGGTACGGGTCCCACACACACTGACTCTCACTGGGGTACGGGTCTCACACACACTGACTCTCACTGGGGTACATGTCCCACACACTGACTCTCACTGGGGTACGTGTCCCACACACTGACTCTCACTGGGGTACAGTCCCACACACACTGACTCTCACTGGGATACGGGTCCGACACATACACTGACACTCACTGGGGTACGGGTCCCACACACACTGACTCTCACTGGGGTATGGGTCCCACACACACTGACTCTCACTGGGGTACGGGTCCCACACACACTGACTCTCACTGGGGTACGGGTCCCACACACACTGACTCTCTGGGGTACAGGTCCCACACACACTGACTCTCACTGGGGTATGGGTCCCACACACACTGACTCTCTGGGGTACAGGTCCCACACACACTGACTCTCACTGGGGTATGGGTCCCACACACTCTGACTCTCCAGTCTAGACAACATGCTAGTAAATCTCTGTACCCTCTCCAGTGCAATCACATCCTTCCTGTAATGTGACCAGAACTGCACGCAGTACTCCAGCTGTGGCCTAACCAGTGTTTTATACATTTCAAGCATAACCACCCTGCTCCTGTATTCTATGCCTCGGCTAATAAAGGCAAGTATGCCATTTGCCTTCTTAACCACCTTATCTACCTGGCCTACTACATTCAGGGATCTGTGGACCTGCACTCCCAGGTCCCTGTGTTCCTCTACACTTCTCAGTGTCCTACCATTTAATGTGTATTCCCTTGTGCCTGAACTGGTGATAAAATGGCCATTAAAGGAGCGTTGTGGAGGCCCTGACCTACGTGAGAACACCAGTGGCAGGTCGGGGCCATAAATGGAGCAGTGTGGAGGCATACCATTGTGAGGTACAGCGCGAGCTGGTGCAGGAGGCCAACGGCAGCGAAGAGGGACATCATCAAGGTCCCGGTCGGTGATTGGAGCATGGGCAGGTACAGCAGGAGCGGTGAGAGACTGTGGAGGGACGTGATCGGGGCCCAGGGGCAGCACGGGCCCAGCCCACACTGTGCGAGCACTGGGTCTGTGCAGCAGAGCTGGTCTCCAGTCGTCCTGGTTAACCCTTGCCCCTGGACCAAGACCTCGCTCTGTCAAGCCCCGTGTGGTGGCTGGTGTACAACGGTCACCCCACGTTAAAACAATCCACCCACAGGCATCTTCCACCCTTCAGGATGTAGTTCGGGATCCGGGAATAAGAACTTTAGAAATAGGAGCAGGAGTAGGCCATTCGGCCCCTCAAGCCTACTCCGCCATTTAATACGATCATGGCTGATCCCATCATGGACTCAGCTCCACTTCCCTGCCCATCCCCTTATTGGTTAAGAAACTGTCTATCTCTGTCTTAAATATATTCAATGTCCCGGCCTCCACAGCTCTCTGAGGCAGTGAATTCCACAGATTTACAACCCTCTTGAGAAAAGAAATTCCTCCTCATCTCAGTTTTAAATGGGCGGCCCCTTATTCTAAGACCATGCCCCCTAGTTCTAGTCTCCCCCATCAGTGGAAACATCCTCTCTGCATCCACCTTGTCAAGCCCCCTCATAATCTGATACGTTTCGATAAGATCACCTCTCATTCTTCTGAACTCCAATGAGTAGAGGCCCAACCTCCTCAACCTTTCCTCATAAGTCAACCCCCCTCATCCCCGGAATCAACCGAGTGAACCTTCTCTGAACTGCCTCCAAAGCAAGTGTATCCTTTCGTAAATATGGAAACCAAAACTGCACGCAGTATTCCAGGTGTGGCCTCACCAATACCCTGTATAACTGGAGCAAGACTTCCCTGCTTTTATACTCCATCCCCTTTGCAATAAAGGCCAAGATACCATTGGCCCTTCCTGATCACTTGCTGTACCTGCATACTAACCTTTTGTGTTTCATGCACAAGTAACCCCCAGGTCCCGCTGTACTGCGGCACTTTGCAATCTTTCTCCATTTAAATAATAACTTGCTCTTTGATTTTTTTTCTGCCAAAGTGCATGACCTCACACTTTCCCACATTATACTCCATCTGACAAATTTTTGCCCACTCACTTAGCCTGAATATCAGGTCCTTCATTGAAACACCTGTGAACTCATCTCTTTTTGGCGTGGAAGGGACCCATCCTCGCCTCGAGGGACCGCCTGTGATGATGATGGGATTGGATTCGAAGCGGAGCCGAAGGGAGGGGCGGCACTTACCCGCACGGAGTAGACTAAAGCGCCAATCCCAATGGGCACACAACAGAAGAGCAGGTTGCAGATGGATAAGATGAGATAGTCCGGGATGTTTGGCTGATCTGCCGACTCCTGGGGAGGTCCTGCACTCCCGGGACAGCAGTTGCTGCTGGACAGAGGTTGCCGGGCTGGGTCTGGGTGCTCAGGGCTCCCCTCGTCCATCTCCCCCGCCTGCCACGGCAGCGCGACCTCCACCAGCCCGGCGTCCGGCACGGAGGGGTAGAGAGACTGTGACATAACGCTAACTGCACAGACCGGCTCTGTCTCCAGCTCTTCCCTGCTTCTCGAGCCTTTCCTGGAAATGCCGTAACTCGGTTTGACAAGACGCACTTTGAGCCTCTGTTAATTATTCTCCCGCTCGCGGCAGTCAAAGGAATTTTCATCCAACCCAATCATTACCCCCGGTGAGAGTCGGTGTGTGTGGGACCCGTACCCCAGTGAGAGTCAGTGTGTGTGGGACTGTACCCCAGTGAGAGTCAGTGTGTGTGGGACTGTACCCCAGTGAGAGTCAGTGTGTGTGGGACTGTACCCCAGTGAGAGTCAGTGTGTGTGGGACTGTACCCCAGTGAGAGTCAGTGTGTGTGGGACCCGTACCCCAGTGAGAGTCAGTGTGTGTGGGACCCGTACCCCAGTGAGAGTCAGTGTGTGTGGGACCCGTACCCCAGTGAGAGTCAGTGTGTGTGGGACCTGTACCCCAGTGAGAGTCAGTGTGTGTGGGACCTGTACCCCAGTGAGAGTCAGTGTGTGTGGGACCTGTACCCCAGTGAGAGTCAGTGTGTGTGGGACCTGTACCCCAGTGAGAGTCAGTGTGTGTGGGACACGTACCCCAGTGAGAGTCAGTGTGTGTGGGACTGTACCCCAGTGAGAGTCAGTGTGTGTGGGACCCGTACCCCAGTGAGAGTCAGTGTGTGTGGGACCCGTACCCCAGTGAGAGTCAGTGTGTGTGGGACCCGTACCCCAGTGAGAGTCAGTGTGTGTGGGACCTGTACCCCAGTGAGAGTCAGTGTGTGTGGGACCCGTACCCCAGTGAGAGTCAGTGTGTGTGGGACCCGTACCCCAGTGAGAGTCAGTGTGTGTGGGACCCGTACCCCAGTGAGAGTCAGTGTGTGTGGGACCCGTACCCCAGTGAGAGTCAGTGTGTGTGGGACTGTACCCCAGTGAGAGTCAGTGTGTGTGGGACCCGTACCCCAGTGAGAGTCAGTGTGTGTGGGACCCGTACCCCAGTGAGAGTCAGTGTGTGTGGGACCGTACCCCAGTGAGAGTCAGTGTGTGTGGGACCCGTACACCAGTGAGAGTCAGTGTGTGTGGGACCCGTACCCCAGTGAGAGTCAGTGTGTGTGGGACCCGTACCCCAGTGAGAGTCAGTGTGTGTGGGACCCGTACCCCAGTGAGAGTCAGTGTGTGTGGGACCCGTACCCCAGTGAGAGTCAGTGTGTGTGGGACCCGTACCCCAGTGAGAGTTAGTGTGTGTGGGACTGTACCCCAGTGAGAGTCAGTGTGTGTGGGACTGTACCCCAGTGAGAGTCAGTGTGTGTGGGACTGTAACCCAGTGAGGGTCAGTGTGTGTGGGACCCGTACCCCAGTGAGAGTCAGTGTGTGTGTGGCACTGTACCCCAGTGAGAGTCAGTATGTGTGGGACCCGTACCCCAGTGAGAGTCAGTGTGTGTGGGACCCGTACCCCAGTGAGAGTTAGTGTGTGTGGGACTGTACCCCAGTGAGAGTCAGTGTGTGTGGGACTGTACCCCAGTGAGAGTCAGTGTGTGTGGGACCCGTACCTCAGTGAGAGTCAGTGTGTGTGGGACCCGTACCCCAGTGAGAGTCAGTGTGTGTGGGACCCGTACCCCAGTGAGAGTCAGTGTGTGTGGGACCCGTACCCCAGTGAGAGTCAGTGTGTGTGGGACCCGTACCCCAGTGAGAGTCAGTGTGTGTGGGACCCGTACCCCAGTGAGAGTCAGTGTGTGTGGGACCCGTACCCCAGTGAGAGTCAGTGTGTGTGGGACCTGTACCCCAGTGAGAGTCAGTGTGTGTGGGACTGTACCCCAGTGAGAGTCAGTGTGTGTGGGACTGTACCCCAGTGAGTGTCAGTGTGTGCGGGACTGTACCCCAGTGAGAGTCAGTGTGTGTGGGACTGTACCCCAGTGAGAGTCAGTGTGTGTGGGACCCGTACCCCAGTGAGAGTCAGTGTGTGTGGGACCCGTACCCCAGTGAGAGTCAGTGTGTGTGGGACCAGTACCCCAGTGAGAGTCAGTGTGTGTGGGACCCGTACCCCAGTGAGAGTCAGTGTGTGTGGGACCCGTACCCCAGTGAGAGTCAGTGTGTGTGGGACTGTACCCCAGTGAGAGTCAGTGTGTGTGGGACTGTACCCCAGTGAGAGTCAGTGTGTATGTGATGGTCTGATGTTGGGTGGAGGCGGGAAACGTTACAGAAATAACAACGGCAGGACCATAATTGAAACAAAATTTTATTTTTATCAACTTAAAAGCATTGAGGATGACGAAGGGATGTTACAGCGTTGAGGGTCAGTTCCTCAAACTGCGCGCGGGATAGAACCTAGCCTCCGAACCCCTGTTATGGCCAACCCTCCACAATCTCGCTGGAGATCTCGCGACAGCTCAACTGAGTGTTTGGACCCCTGGGAGGGTCTTTCCCACACCGCAGTGGTCCCGTGGAGTGAGGGCTGAGCCAATTCCGCGATCCCCTGCCCAGCACGGGACCGCCCCCATCCTGGGTTCCCCGAGAAATGAGAACGCCCATAATTATCCCTCTTGTTTCCCCAAGGATGGAGACTGCTTCCTCCCAGCGTAAGAAATAGGAGCAGGAGTGGGCCATTCGGCCCCTCGAGCCTGCTCCGCCATTTAATACCATCATGGCTGATCCGATCATGGACTCAGCTCCACTTCCCTGCCCGCCCCCTTATCCCCTTATCGGTTAAGAAACTGTCTATCTCTGCCTTAAATATATTCAATGTCCCAGCCTCCACAGCTCTCTGAGGCAGCGAATTCCACAGATTTACAACCCTCTGAGAGAAGAAATTCCTCCTCATCTCAGTTTTAAATGGGCGGCCCCTTATTCTAAGACCATGCCCCCTAGTTCTAGTCTCCCCCATCAATGGAAACATCCTCTCTGCATCCCCCTTGTCGAGCCCCCTCATAATCTGATACGTTTCGATAAGATCACCTCTCATTCTTCTGAACTCCAATGAGTAGAGGCCCAATCTCCTCAACCTTTCCTCATAAGTCAACCCCCTCATCCCCGGAATCAACCGAGTGAACCTTCTCTGAACTGCCTCCAAAGCAAGTATATCCTTTCGTAAATATGGAAACCAAAACTGCACGCAGTACTCCACGTGTGGCCTCACCAATACCCTGTACAGTTTTACCATCGCTCAATCCTCTTCACCCAGCCCCCCGCACCTCTCTGCCCCCAAGAAGGGCTGGAGAAATACCACCAACACTGTCTCCGCAAGATCCTGCAAATCCCCCGGGAGGACAGACGCACCAACGTTAGCGTCCTCGACCAGGCCCAACATCCCCAGCATCGAGTGTTTATCTCAAACTCCCCTTTCTCTTCTCTCCCTCTCTTTCCTCCCCCTCTCCTCTCCACTCTCTCTCTCTCTCTCCCCCCCACCCCGCCCTCTCTCTCTCACCCCTCCTCTCTCCCCCTCTCTCTCTCTCTTCCCCCCCTTCCCTCCCCTCCCCCCTCTCTCTCTCTCCTCTCTCTCTCTCTCTCCCCCTCTCACTCTCTCTCCCCCTCTCTCCACTCTCTCTCTTCCCCCTCTCTCTCCCCCCTCTCTCCCCTCCACTCTCTCTCTCTCCCCACTCTCTCTCTCTCTCCCCTCTCTCTCTCTCTCTCTCTCCTCCTCCCTCTCTCTCTCCCCCCTCTCTCTCTCCCCCCCTCTCTCTCCCCCCCTCTCTCTATCTCTCTCTCCCCCTCTCTCTCTCCCTCTCTCTCTCTCTCCCCCCCCCCTCACCTCTCTCTCTACCCTCCTCTCCCTCTCTTCCCCCTTCCCTCCCCCTCTCTCTACCCTCCCCTACCTTTCTCTCTCCCCTCTCTCTCTCCCTCTCTCTCTTTATCCCCCCTCTCTCTCCCCCCACCTCTCTCTCTCTCCCCCTCTCCCTCCTCTCTCTCTCCCCCTCTCTCTCCCTCCTCTCTTTCTCTCTCTCCCCCCCCCCTCTCTCTCTCTCCCCTTCTCTCTCTCTCCCCCTCTCTCTCTCTCTCTCCCCGCTCTCTCTCTCTCTCCCCCATCTCTCTCTCTCTCTCCCTGTCTCTCTCTCTCTCCCTCTCTCTCGCCCCCTCCTTCTTTCTCCCCCACTCTCTCTTCCTCCCCCTCGTTGCCCCCCCCTCTCTCTCTCCCCCCTCTCTCTCTCCCCCCTCTCTCTCTCCCCTCTCTCTCTCCCTCCTCTCTCTCTCCCTCCTCTCTCTCTCCCTCCTCTCTTTATCTCTCTCCCCCCCTCTCTCTCTCTCTCCCCTCTCTCTCTCTCCCTCTCCCTCTCTCTCTCCCCCTTCCTCTCTCTCCCCCTCCCTCTCTCTCCCCCTCCCTCTCTCTCCCCCCTCTCTCTCCCCCCTCTCTCCCCCCTCTCGTTTCCGCCGCTCTCTCTCTCTTTCCCCCCTCCCTCTCTCTCCCCCTTCTCTCTCTCTCTCTCCCACCCCCTCTCGGTTCCCCCCCTCTCTCTCTCTGTCCCCCTCTCTCTCTCTCCCCTCTCTCTCTGCCCCCCTCTCTTTACCCCCCTCTCTCTCCTCCCCTCCCTCTCTCTGTCCCCCCTCACTCTCCCTCTCTCTATCTCTCTCCCGCCGCCTCTCTCTCCTCCCCCTCCCTCTCTCTCCCCTTCTCTCTCTCTCCCCCCTCTCTCCCTCTACCCCCTCTCTCTCTCCCTCTATCTCTCTCTCCCCCCCCTCTCTCTCTCTCCTCTCTCTATCTCTCTCCCCCCGCCTCTCTCTCTCTCCCCCCCCTCTCTCTCTCTCTCCCTCTCTCTATCTCTCTCCCTCCCCGCCTCTCTCTCTCACCCCCCTCCCTCTCACCCCTCCCGCCTCTCTCTCTCTCCCCCCCCTCTCTCCCTCTCCCCCCCCTCTCTCTCCCTCTCTCTGTCTCTCACTCCACCCCTCTCTCCCTCTCCCCCCGCCTCTCTCTCTCTCCCCCACCCCCCCCCTCTCTCTCTCCCTCTCCCCCCCCTCTCTCTATCTCTCCCTCCACCCCTCTCTCCCTCTCCCCCCGCCTCTCACTCTCTCCCCCACCCCCCCTCTCTCCCCCCCTCTCTCCCTCTCTCTATCTCTCACTCCACCCCTCTCTCCCTCCCCCCCCCCGCCTCTCTCTCTCTCCCTCCCCCCCACCCCCCGCCTCTCTCTCTCTCTCCCCATCTCTCTCTCTCCCCCCCTCTCGTTTCCCCCACTCTCTCTCTCTCTCTCCCCATCTCTCTCTCTCCCCCCCTCTCGTTTCCCCCACTCTCTCTCTCTCTCTCCCCATCTCTCTCTCTCCCCCCCTCTCGTTTCCCCCACTCTCTCTCTCTCTCTCCCCATCTCTCTCTCTCCCCCCCTCTCGTTTCCCCCACTCTCTCTCTCTCTCTCCCCATCTCTCTCTCTCCCCCCCTCTCGTTTCCCCCACTCTCTCTCTCTCTCTCTCTCCCCCACCTCCCGCTGCCCGGGGGCTGTGGAACGGGACCCCCTGTGCTGATTCTCTGACCTGCGGCGATTTTGTTGACTGCCCGGAAGGTTTATCCAGAACGGTCACTTACGCCGTGCTCGGAAAGATTGGAATAAGTCGGAGCTGGTCAAACTCGCTCAAATGGCCAGGATTGGCTCGGTGACAGGTTACGCCCCCAATGACTGCAAACCAATCGCAGCCTAAAAATATCCGACTGAAGTTACTTACGCAGAAACTTTGGGGAAAGTTGGAGATCTGAATTTACGGCAAAAAAAACCCCAGATAATTGGGGAAAATTGAGCCCCAAAAATCTCTCGACCTCAGCCTTGAATATACTCAACGACTGAGCCCCCACAGCCCTCTGGGGCAGAGAATTCCAAAGATTCACCCCCCTCTGAGTGAAGAAATTCCTCCTCATCTCAGTCCTCAATGGCCGACCCCTTATCCTGAGACTGTGTGACCCCTGGTTCTAGACTCCCCAGCCCCGGGGGGGAAACACCCTCCCTGCATCTACCCTGTCAAGCCCCCTCACAATCTGGTGTGTTTCAATGGGATCACCTCTCATTCTTCTAAACCCCAGAGAGCATCGGCCCATTCTACACAATCTCTCCTCATAGGACAACCCTCTGATCCCAGGAATCAATCGAGTGAACCTCCGTTGTCAGCCCTGGCTCAGTGGGCAGCACCCTCGCCTCTCAGTCTCAAGGTTGTGGGGTCAAGTCCCACTCCAGGAACTTGAGTACATAAATCTAGGCTAACACTCCCAGTGCAGTACTGAGGGAGCGCCGTACTGTCGGAGGGGCAGTGCTGAGGGAGTGCCGCACTGTCGGAGGGGCAGTGCTGAGGGAGTGCCGCACTGTCGGAGGGGCAGTGCTGAGGGAGTGCCGCACTGTCGGAGGGGCAGTGCTGAGGGAGTGCCGCACTGTCGGAGGGGCAGTGCTGAGGGAGTGCCGCACTGTCGGAGGGGCAGTGCTGAGGGAGCGCCGTACTGTCGGAGGGGCAGTACTGAGGGAGCGCCGCACTGTCGGAGGGGCAGTACTGAGGGAGCGCAGCACTGTCGGAGAGGCAGTACTGAGGGAGTGCCGCGCTGTCGGAGGGGCAGTACTGAGGGAGCGCAGCACTGTCGGAGAGGCAGTACTGAGGGAGCACCACACTGTCGGAGGGGCAGTACTGAGGGAGCGCCGCACTGTCAGAGGGGCAGTACTGAGGGAGTGCCGCACTGTCGGAGGGGCAGTACTGAGGGAGCGCCGCACTGTCGGAGGGGCAGTACTGAGGGAGTGCCGCACTGTCGGAGGGGCAGTACTTCTGATGAGACATTAAACCGAGGCCCCGTCTGCCCTCTCGGGTGGATGTAAAAGATCCCGGGGCCACTATTTGGAAGAAGAGCAGGGGGAGTTCTCCCCGGTGTCCTGGGGCCAATATTTATCCCTCAACCAACATCACTAAAAACAGACGATCCGGGTCATTATCACATTGCTGTGTGTGGGAGCTTGCTGTGCGCAAATTGGCGTTTCCCACAATACAACAGTGAGTGCACTGCACAAGTACTTCATTGGCTGTGAGGTGCTTTGAGACATCCGGTGGTCGTGAAAGGCGCTATATAAATGTAATTCTTTCGTTGCACCACCTCTAAGACAAATATATCCTTTCTTGGGTAAGGAGAACAGATTGAACTCTGCAGATGAAATAATGGGGGGAGGGGTTGTGGGACTGGGGGAGGGATATAAGAACATCAGAAATAGGAGCAGGAGTGGGCAATTCGGCCCCTCGAGCCTGCTCCGCCATTTAATACCATCATGGCTGATCCGATCATGGACTCAGCTCCACTTCCCTGCCCGCCCCCTTATCCCCTTATCAGTTAAGAAACTGTCTATCTCTGTCTTAAATATATTCAATGTCCCGGCCTCCACAGCTCTCTGAGGCAGAGAATTCCACAGATTTACAACCCTCTGAGAGAAGAAATTCCTCCTCATCTCAGTTTTAAATGGGCGGCCCCTTATTCTAAGACCATGCCCCCTAGTTCTAGTCTCCCCCATCAGTGGAAACATCCTCTCTGCATCCACCTTGTCAAGCCCCCTCATAATCTGATACGTTTCGATAAGATCACCTCTCATTCTTCTGAATTCCAATGAGTAGAGGCCCAACCTCCTCAACCTTTCCTCATAAGTCAACCCCCTCATCCCCGGAATCAACCGAGTGAACCTTCTCTGAACTGCCTCCAAAGCAAGTATATCCTTTCGTAAATATGGAGACCAAAACTGCACGCAGTACTCCAGGTGTGGCCTCACCAATACCCTGTATAACTGGAGCAAGACTTCCCTGCTTTTATACTCCATCCCCCTTTGCAATAAAGGCCAAGATACCATTGGCCTTCCTGATCACTTGCTGTACCTGCATACTAACCTTTTGTGTTTCATGCACAAGTACCCCCAGGTCCCGCTGTACTGCGGCACTTTGTAATCTTTCTCCATTTAAATAATAACTTGCTCTTTGATTTTTTTTCTGCCAAAATGCATGACCTCACACTTGACTGCTCTGTTGGTAACGCTCTCGGTCTGAGTCAGAAGGTCGTGGAGTCCAGCCCCACTCCAGAGACTTCCAGGCCAACTTTCTGATGAGACCCGTCTGCCCGCTCGGGTGGATGCAAAAGATCCCACGGCCACTATTTCGAAAAAGAGCTGGGGGAGTTCTTCCAGATGTCCTGGGGCCAATATTTGCTCATAACCTTGGCCACATATCCAACCCGGAAATTAGTTTCCGGCCACATATCTGCAGCATAACCAAGACTGCCTATTTCCCCCTCCGTAACATCGCCCATCTCCGCCCCCTGCCTCAGCTCATCCGCTGCTGAAACCCTCATCCCTGCCTCTGTTACCTCCAGACTTGACCATTCCAACACACTCCTGGCCGGCCTCCCACATTCTGCCCCGACGTAAACTAGAGGTGATCCAAAACTCGGCTGTCCCCGTGTCCTAACTCGCCCCGAGTCCCGCTCACCCATCGCCCCCTGTGCTCACTGCCCCGTGTCCTAACTCACACCCAGTCCCACTCACCCATCACCCCCTGTGCTCGCTGACCCCGTGTCCTAACTCACACCCAGTCCCACTCACCCATCACCCCCTGTGCTCACTGCCCCGTGTCCTAACTCACACCCAGTCCCACTCACCCATCACCCCCTGTGCTCACTGCCCCGTGTCCTAACTCACACCCAGTCCCACTCACCCATCACCCCCTGTGCTCACTGCCCCGTGTCCTAACTCACACCCAGTCCCACTCACCCATCACCCCCTGTGCTCGCTGACCCCGTGTCCTAACTCACACCCAGTCCCACTCACCCATCACCCCCTGTGCTCACTGACCCCGTGTCCTAACTCACACCCAGTCCCACTCACCCATCACCCACTGTGCTCACTGACCCCGTGTCCTAACTCGCACCGAGTCCCACTCACCCATCACCCCCTGTGCTCACTGTCCCCGTGTCCTAACTCACCCCGAGTCCCACTCACCCATCACCCCCTGTGCTCACTGCCCCATGTCCTAACTCACACCCAGTCCCGCTCACCCATCACCCCCTGTGCTCACTGCCCCGTGTCCTAACTCACACCCAGTCCCACTCACCCATCCCCCCCGGTGCTCACTGACCCCGTGTCCTAACTCACACCCAGTCCCGCTCACCCATCACCCCCTGTGCTCACTGCCCCGTGTCCTAACTCACACCGAGTCCCACTCACCCATCACCCCCTGTGCTCACTGACCCCGTGTCCTAACTCACACCCAGTCCCACTCACCCATCACCCCCTGTGCTCACTGCCCCCGTGTCCTAACTCACCCCGAGTCCCACTCACCCATCACCCCCTGTGCTCACTGCCCCGTGTCCCAACTCACACCCAGTCCCACTCACCCATCACCCCCTGTGCTCACTGCCCCGTGTCCTAACTCACACCCAGTCCCACTCACCCATCACCCCCTGTTCTCACTGCCCCGTGTCCTAACTCACACCGAGTCCCACTCACCCATCACCCCCTGTGCTCACTGCCCCGTGTCCTAACTCACACCGAGTCCTACTCATCCATCACCCCCTGTGCTCACTGCCCCGTGTTCTAACTCACACCGAGTCCCACTCACCCATCACCCCCTGTGCTCACTGCCCCCGTGTCCTAACTCACACCCAGTCCCACTCACCCATCACCCCCTGTGCTCACTGCCCGTGTCCTAACTCACACCCAGTCCCGCTCACCCATCACCCCCTGTGCTCACTGCCCCGTGTCCTAACTCACCCCGAGTCCCACTCACCCATCACCCCCTGTGCTCACTGCCCCGTGTCCCAACTCACACCCAGTCCCACTCACCCATCACCCCCTGTGCTCACTGCCCCGTGTCCTAACTCACACTCAGTCCCACTCACCCATCACCCCCTGTGCTCACTGCCCCGTGTCCTAACTCACACCGAGTCCCACTCACCCATCACCCCCTGTGCTCACTGCCCCGTGTCCTAACTCACCCCGAGTCCCACTCACCCATCACCCCCTGTGCTCACTGCCCCGTGTCCCAACTCACACCCAGTCCCACTCACCCATCACCCCCTGTGCTCACTGCCCCGTGTCCTAACTCACACTCAGTCCCACTCACCCATCACCCCCTGTGCTCACTGCCCCGTGTCCTAACTCACACCGAGTCCCACTCACCCATCACCCCCTGTGCTCACTGCCCCGTGTTCTAACTCACACCGAGTCCCACTCACCCATCACCCCCTGTGCTCACTGACGCCGTGTCCTAACTCGCACCCAGTCCCACTCACCCATCACCCCCTGTGCTCACTGCCCCGTGTCCTAACTCACACCCAGTCCCACTCACCCATCACCCCCTGTGCTCACTGACCCCGTGTCCTAACTCACACCCAGTCCCCCTCACCCATCACCCCCTGTGCTCACTACCCCGTGTCCTAACTCGCACCGAGTCCCGCTCACCCATCACCCCCTGTGCTCACTGACCCCGTGTCCTAACTCACACCCAGTCCCACTCACCCATCACCCCCTGTGCTCACTGACCCCGTGTCCTAACTCACACCGAGTCCCACTCACCCATCACCCCCTGTGCTCACTGACCTACACTGGCCCCCGGTTAAGCAACGCCTCGATTTCAAAATTAACATGCTTGTTTACAAATCCCTCCAAGGCCTCCTCGCCCCTCCCTATCTCTGTAACCCCCTCCAGCCCCTACACCCCTTCCCTATCTCTGTAACCCCCTCCAGCCCCTGCACCCCTCCCTATCTCTGTAACCTCCTCCAGCCCCTACACCCCTCCCTATCTGTAACCTCCTCCAGCCCCTACACCCCTCCCTATCTCTGTAACCCCCTCCAGCCCCTACACCCCTCCCTATCTCTGTAACCCCCTCCAGCCCCTGCACCCCTCCCTATCTCTGTAACCTCCTCCAGCCCCTACACCCCTCCCTATCTGTAACCTCCTCCAGCCCCTACACCCCTCCCTATCTCTGTAACCTCCTCCAGCCCCTACACCCCTCCCTATCTCTGTAACCTCCTCCAGCACCTGCACCCCTCCCTATCTCTGTAACCCCCTCCAGCCCCTACACCCCTTCCCTATCTCTGTAACCCCCTCCAGCCCCTGCACCCCTCCCTATCTCTGTAACCTCCTCCAGCCCCTACACCCCTCCCTATCTCTGTAACCCCCTCCAGCCCCTGCACCCCTTCCTATCTCTGTAACCTCCTCCAGCCCCTACACCCCTCCCTATCTGTAACCTCCTCCAGCCCCTACACCCCTCCCTATCTCTGTAACCCCCTCCAGCCCCTACACCCCTCCCTATCTCTGTAACCCCCTCCAGACCCTGCACCCCTCCCTATCTCTGTAACCACCTCCAGCCCCTACACCCCTCCCTATCTCTGTAACCCCCTCCAGCCCCTACACCCCTCCCTATCTCTGTAACCACCTCCAGCCCCTACACCCCTCCCTATCTTTGTAATCTCCTGCAGCCCCACAACCCCCCGAGATGTCTGCGCTCCTCTAATTCTGCCCTCCTGAGCATCCCCCCGATTTCCATCGCTCCACCATCGGTGGCCGTGCCTTCAGCTGCCTGGGCCCCAAGCTCTGGAACTCCCTCCCTGAACCTCTCCACCTCTCTCTCCTCCTTCAAGACGCTCCTTAAAACCCACCTCTGTGACCCAGCTTTTGGTCTCCTGCGCTAACTTCTGATTATGGGGCTCGGTATCAAATATTTATCTCACAATGCTCCTGTGAATTATCATGGGATGTTTCACTCTGTTAAACACAGTATATAAATATAGATTGTTGTTCAACCAGCATCACTTAAAAAAAACCATGATCTGGCTCATTATCACATCGCTGTTTGTCATCAACAGCAGACCATTGAAATTGCTTCCACACTAAAGAATGGGTACACAGGTGACTGCTGAACTCAGTTTCGATGGTGGGTAGGTGCCTGTGGGTGGATTGTTTTAACGTGGGGTGACCGTTGTACACCAGTCACCACACGGGGCTTGACGGAGCGAGGTCTTGGTCCTGTGGCAAGGGTTAACCAGGACGACTGGAGGCCAGTCTCCGCCGTTTGTGGGAGCTTGCTGTGCGCAAATTTGTGTTTACCACGTTACGGAGAAAATAGGAGCAGGAGTAGGCCATTCGGCCCTTCGAGTCTGCACCACCATTCTATAAGATCATGGCTGATCCTCTATTGTTTGTTGGACATATTCAAAAGGGAGTTAGATGTGGCCCTTGCGGCTAAAGGGACCAAGGGTGTATGGAGAGAAAGCAGGAAATGGGGTACTGAGGGAATGATCAGCCATGATCCTATTGAATGGTGGTGCAGGCTCGAAGGGCCGAATGGCCTGCTCCTGCACCTATTGTCTATGTAATCTCTTACAATAGTGACCGCGGTTCAAAAACAAAGTTCTTCGTTGGTTGCGGAGCTCCTCGGTACTTGCCCCGAGCAAGACAGAAAGCTCCATGGGAGATGGCAGTTCGTCCTGGGCTCTCTCGGAAGGTTGAGGGTATGGACAGTCCGATGTTCTCTGATGCTCCCCTGGGCCCCTGCCTGGGGTGTGTGTGTGTGTGTGTGTGTGTGTGTACGGCGGGGTAGGGAGGTGAAGAGTAGCCTGCTCAGGACCGTTCGATGAAGGCAATGATCAGGCGGGCGGCCCACACGAAATGCACGATGACCCCAATCAGCACAGCCCCGATGTTGAGCTGCCGTGAGATCATCAGGTTTCGCTGGGCCGAGGCTGTGGTCCCTGCCCGGTTCGCTGACCACGTCTGGAATGCAAAAGGCAGAGTAGGTTCGACGATTACAACAGGGGCCGTGATTCCCCCTCCCCCCAGTCCCCAGCTCCACACTCCCCCCGCCTCTCTCCGCGTCCTCCAACAGCTCAGCACAGGGTTACATCACAACATAAGGAGCAGGAGACCATTCGGCCCCTCGAGCCTGCTCCGCCATCCATTAGAACATCAGAAATAGGAGCAGGAGTCGGCCATTCGGCCCCTCGAGCCTGCTCCGCCATTTAATACGATCATGGCTGATCCCATCATGGACTCAGCTCCACTTCCCTGCCCGCCCCCTTATCCCCTTATCGGTTAAGAAACTGTCTATCTCTGTCTTAAATATATTCAATGTCCCGGCTTCCACAACTCTCTGAGGCAGAGAATTCCACAGATTTACAACCCTCTGAGAGAAGAAATTCCTCCTCATCTCAGTTTTAAAAGGGCGGCCCCTTATTCTAAGACCATGCCCCCTAGTTCTAGTCTCCCCCATCAGTGGAAACATCCTCTCTGCATCCACCTTGTCGAGCCCCCTCATAATCTGATACGTTTCGATAAGATCGCCTCTCATTCTTCTGAACTCCAATGAGTAGAGGCCCAACCTCCTCAACCTTTCCTCATAAGTCAACCCCCTCATCCCCGGAATCAACCAAGTGAACCTTCTCTGAACTGCCTCCAAAGCAAGTATATCCTTTCGTAAATATGGAGACCAAAACTGCACGCAGTACTCCAGGTGTGGCCTCATCAATATCCAATGAGATCGTTACACATTACCAGTTCATCCACTAGGCTCACAATTGCATACCTCACCGTGGATGACCCAGACATAAGACTTAGGAGCAGGAGTCAGCCATTCGGCCCTTCGAGCTTGCTCCACCATTCAATGAGATCACAGCTGATCATCTGCCTCAACTCCAATTTCCCGCTCAATCCCCTCATCCCTCAATTTCCTTAATATCCAAAAATCTACCTTGAATATACTCAAAGACAGATCCTCCAAAGCTCTCTGGGGCATAGAATTCCAAAGATTCACCACCTTCTGAGCAAAGAAGTTTCTCCTTATAGAAATTTACAGCACGGGAGGAGGCCATTCGGCCCATCGTGTCCGTGTTGTGCCGGCCGACCAAGAGCTACCCAGCCTAATCCCACTTTCCAGCTCTCGGTCCGTAGCCCTGCAGGTTACATCACTTCAAGTGTACATCCAAATGTGGTGAGGGTTTCTGCCTCTACCACCCTTTCAGGCAGTGAGTTCCCCCCCAGACCCCCACCACCCTCTGGGTGAAGACATTTCCCCTCAAACCCCCTCTAAACCTCCCCCCAATTACTTTCAATCCACGCCCCCTGGTTGTTGACCCGTCTGCCAAGGGAAACAGGTCCGTCCTATCCACTCTATCCAGGCCCCTCATCATTTTCTACACCTCAATCAGGTCTCCCCTCAGCCTCCTCTGTTCCAAAGTAAACAACCCCAGCCGATCCAATCTTTCCTCATCGCTAAAATTCTCCAGTCCCGGCAACATCCTGGTAAATCTCCTCTGTACCCTCTCCAGTGCAACATCCTGGTAAATCTCCTCTGTACCCTCTCCAGTGCAACATCCTGGTAAATCTCCTCTGTACCCTGTCCAGTGCAACATCCTGGTAAATCTCCTCTGTACCCTCTCCAGTGCAACATCCTGGTAAATCTCCTCTGTATCCTTTCCAGTGCAACATCCTGGTAAATCCCCTCTGTACCCTCTCTAGTGCAACATCCTGGTAAATCTCCTCTGCATCCTCTCTAGTGCAACATCCTGGTAAATCTCCTCTGTACCCTCTCTAGTGCAACATCCTGGTAAATCTCCTCTGCATCCTCTCTAGTGCAACATCCTGGTAAATCTGCTCTGCATCCTCTCTAGTGCAACATCCTGGTAAATCTCCTCTGTACCCTCTCCAGTGCAACATCCTGGTAAATCTGCTCTGCATCCTCTCTCGTGCAACATCCTGGTAAATCTCCTCTGTACCCTCTTTAGTGCAACATCCTGGTAAATCTTCTCTGTACCCTCTCCAGTGTGACATCCTGGTAAATCTCCTCTGTACCCTGTCCAGTGCAACATCCTGGTAAATCTCCTCTATACCCTCTCCAGTGCAACATCCTGGTAAATCTCCTCTGTACCCTCTCTAGTGCAACATCCTGGTAAATCTCCTCTGTACCTTCTCTAGTGCAACATCCCAATAAATCTCCTCTGCAACCTCTCCAGTGCAACATCCTGGTAAATCTCCTCTGTAACCTCTCCAATGCAACATCCTGGTAAATCTCCTCTGTACCCTCTCCAGTGCAATATCCTGGTAAATCTCCTCTGTACCCTCTCCAGTGCAATATCCTGGTAAATCTCCTCAATACTCTCTCCAGTACAACATCCTGGTAAATCTCCTCTGTACCCTCTCCAGTGCAACATCCTGGTAAATCTCTGTACCCTCTCCAGTGCAACATCATGGTAAATCTCCTCTGTACCCTCTCCAGTGCAACATCCTGGTAAATCTCCTCTGTACTCTCTCCAGTGCAACATCCTGGTAAATCTCCTCTGTACCCTCTCTAGTGCAGCATCCTGGTAAATCTCCTCTGTACCCTCTCCAGTGCAACATCCTGGTAAATCTCCTCTGTACCCTCTCCAGTGCAACATCCTGGTAAATCTCCACTGTACCCTCTCCAGTGCAACATCCTGGTAAATCTCCACTGTACCCTCTCCAGTGCAACATCCTGGTAAATCTCCACTGTACCCTCTCCAGTGCAACATCCTGGTAAATCCCCTCTGTACCCTCTCCACTGCAACATCCTGGTAAATCCCCTCTGTACCCTCTATGGTGCAACATCCTGGTAAATCTCCTCTGTACCCTCGCTAGTGCAATCACTTCCTTCCTGTAATGTGGTGACCAGAACTGCACGCATCTCAGTCCTAAATGGCCGGCCCCTTATCCTGAGACTGTGTGACCCCTGGTTCTAGACTCCCCAGCCCGGGGGGAAACACCCTCCCTGTATCTACTCTGTCAAGCCCTGTAAGAATGTTGTACGTTGCAATGAGATCACCTCTCATTCTTCTAAACTCTAGAGAATATCGGCCCAGTCTACTCAATCTCTCCTCATAGGACAATCCCCCCCATCCCGGGAATCAGTCTGGAGAACCTTCGCTGCACTCCCTCTGTGGTAAGTGTATCCTTCCTGAGGTAAGGAGACCGACACTGTGCACAGTACTCCAGGTGTGGTTAAACCGGGGCCCTGTATAATTGCAGTAAGACATCTTTACTCTTATACTCAAACCCTCCTGTAATAAAGGCCAACATACCATTTTCTTTCTCAATCACTTGCGGTTCCTGCCTGTTAACGTTCAGTGATTGGTGTACAACGACACCCAGGTCCCACTGAACACCAAAATTTCCCAATCTCACACCGTTTAAAATATACTCACTGTTCTATTCTTCCTACCAAGATGGGTAACTTCACATTCTCCACATTATATTCCATTTGCCATGTTCTTGCCCACTCACTGAGCCTGTCTATATCCACTTGAAGCCCCTTTGCATCCTCCTCACAACTTTCACAGGTTTAGGGCACACAAACAGGAAATTCAGGCGAACCAGTCCATGCCAGCATTTATGCTCCACTCGAGCCACCTCCTATCTTTACTCCTCTAACTCGATCAGCATAACCCTCTATTCCCTTCACCTCATGTGTCCGTCTAACCTCCCCTTAAATGCATCGATACTATTCGCCTCAACCCCTCCCTGTGGCAGCGAGTTCCACATTCTCACCCAGCTCTGGGTAAAGTAGTTTCTCCTGAATTCCCTCTTCGATTTCTTAGGTGACTGTCGTATATTGAGAACCACCCTTTTTCGCCCTTGATGGAGGAGAGGGTGTGAAGGGGTGAGGAGAGGAGACGGAGAGGGGAAGGACAAGGGTCACGCAACTTAATCCCACTGCCCCGCTCTCTCCCCATAGCCCTGTATCAATCCCCAAACTAATCCCACTGCCCCGCTCTCTCCTCATAGTCCTGTATCAATCCCCAAACTAATCCCACTGCCCCGCTCTCTCCCCATAGTCCTGTATCAATCCCCAAACTAATCCCACTGCCCCGCTCTCTCCTCATAGTCCTGTATCAATCCCCAAACTAATCCCACTGCCCCGCTCTCTCCCCATAGTCCTGTATCAATCCCAAACTAATCTCAACCTCCCGCGCTCTCCCCATAGCCCTGTATCAATCCCCAAACTAATCCCACTGCCCCGCTCTCTCCCCATAGTCCTGTATCAATCCCCAAACTAATCCCACTGCCCCGCTCTCTCTCCATAGCCCTGTATCAATCCCCAAATTAATCCCACTGCCCCGCGCTCTCCCCATAGTCCTGTATCAATCTCCAAACTAATCCCACTGCGCCACTCTCTCCCCATAGCCCTGTATCAATCCCCAAACTAATCCCACTGCCCCACTCTCTCCCCATAGCCCTGTATCAATCCCCAAACTAATCCCACTGCCCCACTCTCTCCTCATAGCCCTGTATCAATCCCCAAAATAATCCCACTGCCCCGCTCTCTCCCCATAGCCCTGTATCAATCCCCAAACTAATCCCACTGCCCCACTCTCTCCCCATAGCCCTGTATCAATCCCCAAAATAATCCCACTGCCCCGCTCTCTCCCCATAGCCCTGTATCAATCCCCAAACTAATCCCACTGCCCCACTCTCTCCTCATAGCCCTGTATCAATCCCCAAACTAACCCCACTGCCCCGCTCTCTCCCCATAGCCCTGTATCAATCCCCAAACTAATCCCACTGCCCCGCTCTCTCCCCATAGTCCTGTATCAATCCCCAAACTAATCCCACTGCCCCGCTCTCTCCCCATAGTCCTGTATCAATCTCCAAACTAATCCCACTGCGCCACTCTCTCCCCATAGCCCTGTATCAATCCCCAAACTAATCCCACTGCCCCGCTCTCTCCCCATAGCCCTGTATCAATCCCCAAACTAATCCCACTGCCCCACTCTCTCCTCATAGCCCTGTATCAATCCCCAAACTAATCCCACTGCCCCTCTCTCTCCTCATAGCCCTGTATCAATCCCAAACTAATCCCACTGCCCCACTCTCTCTCCATAGCCCTGTATCAATCCCCAAACTAATCCCACTGCCCCGCTCTCTCCCCATAGTCCTGTATTAATCCCCAAACTAATCCCACTGCCCCGCTCTCTCTCCATAACCCTGTATCAACCCCAAACTAATCCCATTGCCCCGCTCTCTCTCCATAGTCCTGTATCAATCCCCAAACTAATCCCACTGCCCCGCTCTCTCTCCATAACCCTGTATCAACCCCAAACTAATCCCATTGCCCCGCTCTCTCTCCATAGTCCTGTATCAATCCCCAAACTAATCCCACTGCCCCGCTCTCTCCCCATAGTCCTGTATCAATCCCCAAACTAATCCCACTGCCCCGCTCTCTCCCCATAGTCCTGTATCAATCCCCAAACTAATCCCATTGCCCCGCTCTCTCTCCATAGTCCTGTATCAATCCCCAAACTAATCCCACTGCCCCGCTCTCTCTCCATAACCCTGTATCAATCCCCAAACTAATCCCACTGCCCCGCTCTCTCCCCATAACCCTGTATCAATCCCCAAACTAATCCCACTGCCCCTCTCTCTCCCCATAGCCCTGTATCAATCTCCAAACTAATCCCACTGCCCCGCTCTCTCCCCATAGCCCTGTATCAATCCCCGAACTAATCCCACAGCCCCGCTCTCTCCCCATAGTCCTGTATTAATCCCCAAACTAATCCCACTGCCCCTCTCTCTCCTCATAGCCCTGTATCAATCCCAAACTAATCCCACTGCCCCACTCTCTCTCCATAGCCCTGTATCAATCCCCAAACTAATCCCACTGCCCCGCTCTCTCCCCATAGCCCTGTATCAATCCCCAAACTAATCCCACTGCCCCGCTCTCTCCCCATAGTCCTGTATCAATCCCCAAACTAATCCCACTGCCCCACTCTCTCTCCATAGCCCTGTATCAATCCCCAAACTAATCCCACTGCCCCGCTCTCTCCCCATAGCCCTGTATCAATCCCCAAACTAATCCCACTGCCCCACTCTCTCTCCATAGCCCTGTATCAATCCCAAACTAATCCCACTGCCCCACTCTCTCCCCATAGTCCTGTATCAATCCCCAGACTAATCCCACTGCCCCCCTCTCTCCCCATAGTCCTGTATCAGTCCCCAAACTAATCCCACTGCCCCCCTCTCCTGCTCGAACCCCTGAATCCGCTCAACGCTCCCCCCCCCAGCCCCGCTCCCAGAGAGACGGAGACAGCATGACACTCACTTTTATCGAGTACACGAGAGCGGCGACTCCAAGAGGCAGGAAACAAAACATCATGGCGAAGATGGAGCAGCCCAGATAATCGGGAACATGCCGTGCAGCGGGGGAAGGGACGGCCAGCACCCGAACGACGGAGGAGCAGGGTGCTGGGGCACCCATGGGTGCGGGACCCCCTGAACCGCTACCCCCTTCAGCGCCCGATGCCCGCCGGCCCTCGAGGGCTCGAGTGTCGCTCGCCTCCCCTTCGTCCTGCAGCTCACGGGGGTCTCTGGGGGTCTCAGGCTCCTCCATGCATTGGGGGTCCATCGCCGAGACCCCCAATTCCATCCGTCTGGGTGCACCTGTAACCTTCCTCCTGCACCCTCTCTCTGCCAGCGACGAGTTCTGGGCATTGTAGAGCCAGCCTGGACACCAGCAGCAGCAGGAGGTTTGTGACATCACCTGAGCCACCGACACACAGGCTCCCATTGTCGGCCGGACTTCTCTGCCCCCAGCACACAACACCAGGCATTGTTCAGTCTTTGCTCCTCAAACGAGACAGACTTTCCATAGCCTGATTCCAGAGCTCATCGCGTTATTCAACCAGACACACCGACTCTCACTGGGGTACGGGTCCCACACACACCGACTCTCACTGGGGTACGGGTCCCACACACACTGACTCTCACTGGGGTACAGTCCCACACACACTGACTCTCACTGGGGTACAGTCCCACACACACTGACTCTCACTGGGGTACAGTCCCACACACACTGACTCTCACTGGGGTACAGTCCCACACACACTGACTCTCACTGGGGTACAGTCCCACACACACTGACTCTCACTGGGGTACGGGTCCCACACACACTGACTCTCACTGGGGTACAGTCCCACACACACTGACTCTCACTGGGGTACGGGTCCCACACACACTGACTCTCACTGGGGTACAGTCCCACACACACTGACTCTCACTGGGGTACAGTCCCACACACACTGACTCACACTGGGGTACAGTCCCACACACACTGACTCTCACTGGGGTACGGGTCCCACACACACTGACTCTCACTGGGGTACGGGTCCCACACACACTGACTCTCACTGGGGTACAGTCCCACACACACTGACTCTCACTGGGGTACAGGTCCCACACACACTGACTCTCACTGGGGTACAGTCCCACACACACTGACTCTCACTGGGGTACAGTCCCACACACACTGACTCTCACTGGGGTACAGTCCCACACACACTGACTCTCACTTGGGTACAGTCCCACACACACTGACTCTCACTGGGGTACAGTCCCACACACACTGACTCTCACTGGGGTACAGACCCACACACACCGACTCTCACTGGGGTACGGGTCCCACACACACTGACTCTCACTGGGGTACAGTCCCACACACACTGACTCTCACTGGGGTACAGTCCCACACACACTGACTCTCACTGGGGTACAGTCCCACACACACTGACTCTCACTGGGGTACAGTCCCACACACACTGACTCTCACTGGGGTACAGTCCCACACTCACTGACTCTCACTGGGGTACGGGTCCCACACACACTGACTCTCACTGGGGTACAGTCCCACACACACTGACTCTCACTGGGGTACAGTCCCACACTCACTGACTCTCACTGGGGTACGGGTCCCACACACACCGACTCTCACTGGGGTACGGGTCCCACACACACTGACTCTCACTGGGGTACGGGTCCCACACACACTGACTCTCACTGGGGTACGGGTCCCACACACACTGACTCTCACTGGGGTACGGGTCCCACACACACTGACTCTCACTGGGGTACGGGTCCCACACACACTGACTCTCACTGGGGTACGGGTCCCACACATTGACTCTCACTGGGGTACGGGTCCCACACACACTGACTCTCACTGGGGTACGGGTCCCACACACACTGACTCTCACTGGGGTACAGTCCCACACACACTGACTCTCACTGGGGTACAGTCCCACACTCACTGACTCTCACTGGGGTACGGGTCCCACACACACTGACTCTCACTGGGGTACAGTCCCACACAAACTGACTCTCACTGGGGTACGGGTCCCACACACACTGACTCTCACTGGGGTATGGGTCCCACACACACTGACTCTCACTGGGGTACGGGTCCCACACACACTGACTCTCACTGGGGTACGGGTCCCACACACACTGACTCTCACTGGGGTACGGGTCCCACACACACTGACTCTCACTGGGGTACGGGTCCCACACACACTGACTCTCACTGGGGTACGGGTCCCACACACACTAACTCTCACTGGGGTACGGGTCCCACACACACTGACTCTCACTGGGGTACAGTCCCACACACACTGACTCTCACTGGGGTACGGGTCCCACACACACTAACTCTCACTGGGGTACGGGTCCCACACACACTGACTCTCACTAGGGTACAGTCCCACACACACTGACTCTCACTGGGATACAGTCCCACACACACTGACTCTCACTGGGGTACGGGTCCCACACACACTGACTCACACTGGGGTACAGGTCCCACACACACTGACTCTCACTGGGGTACAGTCCCACACACACTGACTCTCACTGGGGTACAGTCCCACACACACCGACTCTCACTGGGGTACGGGTCCCACACACACTCACTCTCACTGGGGTACAGGTCCCACACACACTGACTCTCACTGGGGTCCGGGTCCAACACACACTGACTCTCACTGGTGTACGGGTCCCACACACACTGACTCTCACTGGGGTACGGGTCCCACACACACTGACTCTCACTGGGGTACGGGTCCCACACACACTGACTCTCACTGGGATACGGGTCCCACACACACTGACTCTCACTGGGGTAAGGGTCCCATACACACTGACTCTCACTGGGGTATGGGTCCCATACACACTGACTCTCACTGGGGTACGGGTCCCACACACACTGACTCTCACTGGGGTACAGTCCCACACACACTGACTCTCACTGGGATACAGTCCCACACACACTGACTCTCACTGGGGTACGGGTCCCACACACACTGACTCACACTGGGGTACAGGTCCCACACACACTGACTCTCACTGGGGTACAGTCCCACACACACTGACTCTCACTGGGGTACAGTCCCACACACACCGACTCTCACTGGGGTACGGGTCCCACACACACTCACTCTCACTGGGGTACAGGTCCCACACACACTGACTCTCACTGGGGTCCGGGTCCAACACACACTGACTCTCACTGGGGTACGGGTCCCACACACACTGACTCTCACTGGGATACGGGTCCCACACACACTGACTCTCACTGGGGTACGGGTCCCATACACACTGACTCTCACTGGGGTACGGGTCCCACACACACTGACTCTCACTGGGGTACGGGTCCCACACACACTGACTCTCACTGGGGTACAGTCCCACACACACTGACTCTCACTGGGGTATGGGTCCCATACACACTGACTCTCACTGGGGTACGGGTCCCACACACACTGACTCTCACTGGGGTACGGGTCCCACAAACACTGACTCTCACTGGGGTATGGGTCCCATACACACTGACTCTCACTGGGGTACAGGTCCCACACACACTGACTCTCACTGGGGTACGGGTCCCACACACACTGACTCTCACTGGGGTACGTGTCCCACACACACTGACTCTCACTGGGATACGGGTCCCACACACACTGACTCTCACTGGGGTACGGGTCCCACACACACTGACTCTCACTGGGGTACGGGTCCCACACACACTGACTCTCACTGGGGTACAGTCCCACACACACTGACTCTCACTGGGGTACAGTCCCACACACACTGACTCACGCTGGGGTACGGGTCCCACACACACTGACTCTCACTGGGGTACAGTCCCACACACACTGACTCTCACTGGGGTACAGGTCACACACACACTGACTCTCACTGGGGTACAGGTCCCACACACACACTGACTCTCACTGGGGTACAGTCCCACACACACTGACTCTCACTGGGGTACAGTCCCACACACACTGACTCTCACTGGGGTACGGGTCCCACACACACTGACTCTCACTGGGGTACAGTCCCACACACACTGACTCTCACTGGGGTACGGGTCCCACACACACTGACTCTCACTGGGGTACAGTCCCACACACACCGACTCTCACTGGGGTACGGGTCCCACATTCACTGACTCTCACTGGGGTACAGTCCCACACACACTGACTCTCACTGGGGTACGGGTCCCACACACACTAACTCTCACTGGGGTACGGGTCCCATACACACTGACTCTCACTGGGGTACAGTCCCACACAAACTGACTCTCACTGGGGTACGGGTCCCACACACACCGACTCTCACTGGGGTACAGTCCCACACACACTGAATCTCACTGGGGTACGGGTCCCACACACACTGACTCTCACTGGGGTACGGGTCCCACACACACTGACTCTCACTGGGGTACGGGTCCCACACACACTGACTCTCACTGGGGTACGGGTCCCACACACACTGACTCTCACTGGGGTACGGGTCCCACACACACTGACTCTCACTGGGGTACAGTCCCACACACACTGACTCTCACTGGGGTACAGTCCCACACACACTAACTCTCACTGGGGTACGGGTCCCACACACACTAACTCTCACTGGGGTATGGGTCCCACACACACTGACTCTCACTGGGGTACGGCTCCCACACACACTGACTCTCACTGGGATACAGTCCCACACACACTGACTCTCACTGGGGTACGGGTCCCACACACACTGACTCTCACTGGGGTACAGTCCCACACACACCGACTCTCACTGGGGTACGGGTCCCACACACACTGACTCTCACTGGGGTACAGGTCCCACACACACTGACTCTCACTGGGGTCCGGGTCCAACACACACTGACTCTCACTGGTGTACGGGTCCCACACACACTGACTCTCACTGGGGTACGGGTCCCACACACACTGACTCTCACTGGGGTCCGGGTCCCACACACACTGACTCTCACTGGGGTACGGGTCCCACACACACTGACTCTCACTGGGGTATGGGTCCCAGACACACTGACTCTCACTGGGGTACGGGTCCCACACACACTGACTCTCACTGGGGTACGGGTCCCACACACACTGACTCTCACTGGGGTACGGGTCCCACACACACTGACTCTCACTGGGGTACAGTCCCACACACACTGACTCTCACTGGGGTACGGGTCCCACAAACACTGACTCTCACTGGGGTATGGGTCCCATACACACTGACTCTCACTGGGGTACGGGTCCCACACACACTGACTCTCACTGGGGTACGGGTCCCACAAACACTGACTCTCACTGGGGTACAGGTCCCACACACACTGACTCTCACTGGGGTACGGTTCCCACACACACTGACTCTCACTGGGGTACAGTCCCACACACACTGACTCTCACTGGGGTACAGTCCCACACACACTGACTCTCACTGGGGTACGGATCCCACACACACTCACTCTCACTGGGGTACAGTACCACACACACTGACTCTCACTGGGGTACAGTCCCACACACACTGACTCACACTGGGGTACAGTCCCACACACACTGACTCTCACTGGGGTACGGGTCCCATACACACTGACTCTCACTGGGGTACGGGTCCCACACACACTGACTCTCACTGGGGTACGGGTCCCACACACACTGACTCTCACTGGGGTACGGGTCCCACACACACTGACTCTCACTGGGGTACGGGTCCCACACACACTGATTCTCACTGGGGTACGGGTCCCACACACACTGACTCTCACTGGGGTACAGTCCCACACACACTGACTCTCACTGGGGTACAGTCCCACACACAGTGACTCTCACTGGGGTACAGGTCCCACACACACTGACTCTCACTGGGGTACGGGTCCCACACACACTGACTCTCACTGGGGTACAGTCCCACACACACTCACTCTCACTGGTGTACAGTCCTACACACACTGACTCACACTGGGGTACAGTCCCACACACACTGACTCTCACTGGGGTATGGGTCCCATACACACTGACTCTCATTGGGGTACGGGTCCCACACACACTGACTCTCACTGGGGTACGGGTCCCACACACACTGACTCTCACTGGGGTACGGGTCCCACACACACTGACTCTCACTGGGTTCCAGGTCCAACACACACTGACTCTCACTGGGGTACGGGTCCCACACACACTGAGTCTCACTGGGGTACGGGTCCCACACACATTGACTCTCACTGGGCTACGGGTCCAACACACACTGACTCTCACTGGGGGTACGGGTCCCACACACACAGACTCTCACTGGGGTACAGTCCCACACACACTGACTCTCACTGGGGTACAGTCCCACACACACTGACTCTCACTGGGGTACGGGTCCCACACACACTGACTCTCACTGGGGTACAGTCCCACACACACTGACTCTCACTGGGGTACAGTCCCACACACACTGACTCTCACTGGGGTACAGGTCGCACACACACTGACTCTCACTGGGGTACGGGTCCAACACACACTGACTCTCACTGGTGTACGGGTCCCACACACACTGACTCTCACTGGGGTACAGGTCCCACACACACTGACTCTCACTGGGGTACAGTCCCACACACACTGACTCTCACTGGGGTACAGTCCCACACACACTGACTCTCACTGGGGTACAGTCCCACACACACTGACTCTCACTGGGGTACAGTCCCACACACACTGACTCTCACTGGGGTACAGTCCCACACACACTGACTCTCACTGGGGTACAGGTCCCACACACACTGACTCTCACTGAGGTACGGGTCCCACACACACTGACTCTCACTGGGGTACGGGTCCCACACACACTGACTCTCACTGGGGTACGGGTCCCACACACATTGACTCTCACTGGGGTACAGGTCCCACACACACTGACTCTCACTGGGGTACAGGTCCCACACACACTGACTCTCACTGGGGTAAGGGTCCCACACACACTGACTCACAGTGTGGGGTTGAATGAATGGCCTGGATCTCTATGTTTAATGTCTTTTAGTTCAAACAGTCAGTATCTAAAATCAGATTAAACTAATGTAAGCACAGTTACAGACAGTGAGTTACGGACAACGATATCACATAATACAGTTGGAGCCACCAGTCACTAAATCCCAAATTCCTCCTGTTGCTTCAGCTGAGGACGCTGTGGAAGGTTTGGCAGAGGTTACGACAGACTTGAGGAGTTTTCTTGAAATCTAGAAATACATCGATGATGCCATCAAGAGTCAGTTGAAGAAAGACTTGCCTTTATATCGTGCCTTTCATGACTATCATGGCCAGAGGCAGTCCCTCGGAATCGAGGAAGACTTGCTTCCACTCTTAACACGAGGCCTTCGGTGGCTGAACAGCCCAATACGGGAACCACAGTCCCTGTCACAGGTGGGACAGATAGACGTTGAGGGAAGGGGAGGGTGGGACAGATAGACGTTGAGGGAAGGGGAGGGTGGGACAGATAGACGTTGAGGGAAGGGGAGGGTGGGACAGATAGACGTTGAGGGAAGGGGGAGGGTGGGACAGATAGACGTTGAGGGAAGGGGAGGGTGGGACAGACAGACGTTGAGGGAAGGGGAGGGTGGGACAGACAGATGTTGAGGGAAGGGGAGGGTGGGACAGATAGACGTTGAGGGAAGGGGAGGGTGGGACAGATAGACGTTGAGGGAAGGGGAGGGTGGGACAGATAGACGTTGAGGGAAGGGGAGGGTGGGACAGACAGACATTGAGGGAAGGGGAGGGTGGGACTGGTTTGCCGCACGCTCCTTCCGCTGCCTGCGCTTGGTTTCTGCACGCTCTCAGCGACGAGACTCGAGGTGCTCAGCGCCCTCCCGGATGCACTTCCTCCACTTAGGGCGGACTGGTCTTTGGGCCCAGGGACTCCCAGGTGTCGGTGGGGATGTTGCACTTTATCAGGGAGGCTTTGAGGGTGGTCCCTTGTAACGTTTCCTCTGCCCACCTTTGGCCCGTTTGCCCGTGAAGGAGTTCCGAGTAGAGCGCTCGCTTTGGGGAGTCTCGTGTCTGGGGGACATGCGGACAATGTGGCCCTGCCCAGCGGAGCTGGTCGAGTGTGGTCAGTGCTTCGATGCTGGGGATGTTGGCCTGGTCGAGGACGCTAACGTTGGTGCGTCTGTCCTCACGGGGGATTTGTAGGATCTTGCGGAGACAGCGTTGGTGGTATTTCTCCAGCGACTCGAGGTGTCTACTGTACATGGTCCATGTCTCTGAGCCATACAGGAGGGCGGGTATCACTACAGCCCTGTAGACCATGAGCTCGCTGGTGGATTTGAGGGCCTGGTCTTCGAACACTCTTATCCTCAGGTGACCGAAGGCTGCACTGGCGCACTGGAGGCGGTATTGGATCTCGTTGTCGATGTCTGCCCTTGTTGATAGGAGGCTCCCGATGTATGGGAAGTGGAATGTTTGTAGCCCAGTACCCCACTGAACGCCACCCACCCTCGCTCAAACAGCCAAGTTCCTCCCTGTAGTCCTGTCCCTCAGATGTGTGAAGTAGGTAAGTAAGACGACGCAGGTTATCAGCGCGGCAGGGATAATCCCATACAGCAAATGTTGCCTGTCCCTTCGTGGCCTTGCAGTAACGTCACACGACCCTGTCAAAAAGGAACAGGAAAGGAGAGATCAGGATGTGCAGCCAAACTCTGGGAAAAGGTTCATTCCACGACCCGCTGTCTTATCCCGGGGACCCTCTTCACCAACACCCTGACTGGCATCACAGTCGCTCAGCGGGTTGAGCACACCCTCGCCCTCTCCCCCGCCTCTGAGTCACAGGGTTCATCGGTTCGAGCCCCCACTCCAGAGACTCGAGCCCCGTGATCCAGGGCCATACACTCCCCCCATCGCCAGTACTGAGGGAGTGCCGCACTGTCGGAGGGACAGTACTGAGGGAGCCCCGCACTGTCGGAGGGACAGTACTGAGGGAGCGCCGCACTGTCGGAGGGGCAGTACTGAGGGAGTGCCGCACTGTCGGAGGGGCAGTACTGAGGGAGCGCCGCACTGTCGGAGGGCAGTACTGAGGGAGTGCCGCACTGTCGGAGGGCAGTACTGAGGGAGTGCCGCACTGTCGGAGGGGCGGTACTGAGGGAGTGCCGCACTGTCGGAGGGCAGTACTGAGGGAGTGCCGCACTGTCGGAGGGGCAGTACTGAGAGAGCTCCGCACTGTCGGAGGGGCAGTACTGAGAGAGCTCCGCACTGTCGGAGGGGCAGTACTGAGGGAGCGCCGCACTGTCGGAGGGGCAGTACTGAGGGAGTGCCGCACTGTCGGAGGGGCAGTACTGAGAGAGCTCCGCACTGTCGGAGGAGCAGTACTGAGGGAGCGCCGCACTGTCGGAGGGACAGTACTGAGGGAGTGCCGCACTGTCGAAGGGCCAGTACTGAGGGAGTGCCGCACTGTCGGAGGAGCAGTACTGAGGGAGTGCCGCACTGTCGGAGGGCCAGTACTGAGGGAGTGCCGCACTGTCGGAGGGGCAGTGCTGAGGGAGCACCGCACTGAGGGAGCGGCGCACTGTCGGAGGGGCAGTACTGAGGGAGCGCCGCACTGTCGGAGGGGCAGTACTGAGGGAGTGCCGCACTGTCGGAGGGCAGTACTGAGGGAGTGCCGCACTGTCGGAGGGCAGTACTGAGGGAGTGCCGCACTGTCGGAGGGGCGGTACTGAGAGAGCTCCGCACTGTCGGAGGGACAGTACTGAGGGAGTGCCGCACTGTCGGAGGGGCGGTACTGAGGGAGCGCCGCACTGTCGGAGGGGCGGTACTGAGGGAGTGCCGCACTGTCAGATCTAGAACAATCACACCCATACAAAAATAGGCCGTGTGGTTGATAATGAAGGAGGAAGCTGGGGACTGCAGGAAGATATCGATGAACTGGTCGGGTGGGCAGAGCAGGGGCAAATGCATTTCAAACCGGAGCAGTGTGAGGTAATGCATTTGGGGAGGGCTAACAAGGCAAGTGAATACACATTAAATGGTCGGACACTGAGAAGTGTAGAGGAACACAGGGACCTGGGAGTGCAGGTCCACAGATCCCTGAAGGTAGCAGGTCAGGTAGATAAGGTGGTTAAGAAGGCATACGGAATACTTGCCTTTATTAGGCATGGAATACAAGAGCAGGGAGGTTATGCTTGAACTGTGTAAAACACTGGTTAGGCCACAGCTGGAGTACTGCGTGCAGTTCTGGTCACCACATTACAGGAAGGATGTTATTGCACTGGAGAGGGTATAGAGGAGATTTACCAGGATGTTACACTGGAGAGGGTACAGAGGGGATTTACCAGGATGTTGCACTAGAGAGGATACAGAGGAGATTTAACAGGATGTTGCACTGGAGAGTGTACAGAGGAGATTTACCAGGATGTTGCACTGTAGAGGGTACAGAGGGGATTTACCAGGATGTTGCACTGGAGAGGGTACAGAGGGGATTTACCAGGATGTTACACTGGAGAGGGTACAGAGGAGATTTACCAGGATGTTGCACTGGAGAGGGTACAGAGGAGATTTACCAGGATGTTGCACTGGAGAGGGTACAGAGGAGATTTACCAGGATGTTGCACTGGAGAGGGTACAGAGGAGATTTACCAGGATGTTGCACTGGAGAGGGTACAGAGGAGATTTACCAGGATGTTGCACTGGAGAAGGTACAGAGGAGATTTACCAGGATGTTGCACTGGAGAGGGTACAGAGGAGATTTACCAGGATGTTGCACTACAGAAGGTACAGCAGAGATTTATCAGGATGTTGCACTGGAGAGGGTACAGAGGAGATTTGCCAGGATGTTGCACTGGAGAGGGTACAGAGGAGATTTACCAGGATGTTGCACTGGAGAGGGTACAGAGGAGATTTACCAGGATGTTGCACTGGAGAGGGTACAGAGGAGATTTACCAGGATGTTGCACTGGAGAGGGTACAGAGGAGATTTACCAGGATGTTGCACTGGAGAGGGTACAGAGGAGATTTACCAGGATGTTGCACTAGAGAGGGTGCAGAGGAGATTTACCAGAATGTTGCACTAGAGAGGGTACAGAGGAGATTTATCAGGATGTTGCACTGGAGAGGGTACAGAGGAGATTTACCAGGATGTTGCACTAGAGAGGGTACAGAGGAGATTTACCAGGATGTTGCACTGGAGAGGGTACAGAGGAGATTTACCAGGATGTTGCACTGGAGAGGGTACAGAGGAGATTTACCAGGATGTTGCACTGGAGAGGGTACAGAGGAGATTTACCAGGATGTTGCCAGGACTGGAGAATTTTAGCGATGAGGAAAGATTGGATAGGCTGGGGTTGTTTACTTTGGAACAGAGGAGGCTGAGGGGAGACCTGATTGAGGTGTATAAAATGATGAGGGGCCTGGATAGAGTGGATAGGACGGACCTGTTTCCCTTGGCAGAGGGGTCAACAACCAGGGGGCGTGGATTGAAAGTAATTGGGGGGAGGTTTAGAGGGGGTTTGAGGGGAAGTGTCTTCACCCAGAGGGAGGTGGGGGTCTGTGGGGGAACTCACGGCCTGAAAGGGGGGTAGAGGCAGAAACCCTCACCACATTTGGATGTACACTTGAAGTGCTGTAACCTGCAGGGCTACGGACCGAGAGCTGGAAAGTGGGATTAGGCTGGGTAGCTCTTGGTCGGCCGGCACAACACGGACACGATTTGCCGAATGGCCTCCTTCTGTGCTGTAAATTTCTAACGATTTCATCATCAGAGGCAGTCCCTCGCAATCGAGGGAGACTCGCCTCCACTCTTAACACGAGTCCTTTGGTGACTGAACAGTCCAATACGGGAACCACAGTCCCTGTCACAGGTGGGACAGACAGACGTTGAGGGAAGGGGAGGGTGGGACAGATAGACGTTGAGGGAAGGGGAGGGTGGGACAGATAGACGTTGAGGGAAAGGGAGGATGGGACAGATAGACGTTGAGGGAAGGGGAGGGTGGGACAGACAGACGTTGAGGGAAGGGGAGGGTGGGACTGGTTTGCCGCACGCTCCTTCCGCTGCCTGCGCTTGGTTTCTGCACGCTCTCGGCGACGAGACTCGAGGTGCTCAGCGCCCCTCCCGGATGCACTCCCTCCACTTAGGGCGGACTGGTCTTTGGGCCCAGGGACTCCCAGGTGTCGGTGGGGATGTTGCACTTTATCAGGGAGGCTTTGAGGGCGGTCCCTTGTAACGTTTCCTCTGCCCACCTTTGGCTCGTTTGCCCGTGAAGGAGTTCCGAGTGGAGCGCTCGCTTTGGGGAGTCTCGTGTCTGGGGGACATGCGGACAATGTGGCCCTGCCCAGCGGAGCTGGTCGAGTGTGGTCAGTGCTTCGATGCTGGGGATGTTGGGCCTGGTCGAGGACGCTAACGTTGGTGCGTCTGTCCTCCCGGGGGATTTGCAGGATCTCGCGGAGACAGCGTTGGTGGTATTTCTCCAGCGACCGATTGTGTGATGGTGGAACAAGATGAATGTTGTAACGTTGGGGAAGTGGTCAAGGAATCAGGTTAGTCCCCACAAGGTGAGGGTTGAATTCTGTGACGTAAGACCCTGTGTGAATCCAGTTGCTCACTTACCCAGGATGGCCATCGACCTGGTGATGCGTTGGTCAAGCAGCGGGTTGCTCAGGGTGAAGGTATATTTGGCCCCGGCTCTCCCCGCGTGGTTCAGTCGGCTGGAGACGGTGTACAGGCCCGCCGGACACCTGTCGAAGTGTGTCTCGGTGATGTGGGTGATGTTGTGGCCCCGCTGGTCGGCCCAGCTCACCTCGGGCCGCGGGAACCCCCCCAGGGCCCACAGGCTGACCAGTCCCGCCCCCGAGCAGTTCCGCAGGTCGAGGGTCAACTGCGGCTCACCGCACGGTGCTGCAACACGGGAGGGAGACCCATCACTCGCTGCCTCGCTCGGCGCCCCTCCCCCTCCTCCATCCCTCCCCCGCACTCCCCCCTCCCCCGCCCCCATCCCGCCCCCGTTTCCCACTCCCCCTCCCCCATCCCTCCCCCGCACTCCCCCCTCCCCCATCCCTCCCCCGTTCCCCCCTCCCCCATCCTCCCCCGTTCCCCACTCCCCCTCCCCCATCCCTCCCCGTTCCCCACTCCCCATTCCCTCCCCCATCCCTCCCCCGGTCCCCACTCCCCACTCCCCATCCCTCCCCCGTTCCCCACTCCCCAGTCCCTCCCCGTTCCCCACTCCCCATTCCTCCCCCGTTCCCCACTCCCCACTCCCCCATCCCTCCCCCGTTCCCCCTCCCCATCCCTCCCCCGCACTCCCCCCTCCCCCATCCCTCCCCCGCACTCCCCCCTCCCCCATCCCTCCCCCGCGTTCCCCACTCCCCCATCCCTCCCCCGTTCCCCCCCTCCCCCATCCCTCCCCCGCACTCCCCCCTCCCCCATCCCTCTCCCGTTCCCCACCCCCCCTCCCCTATCCCTCCCCCGTTCCCCACTCCCCCATCCCTCCCCCGGTCCCCCTCCCCCAGCCCTCCCCCGCACTCCCCCCTCCCCCATCCCTCCCCCGTTCCCCACTCCCCCTCCCTATCCCTCCCCCACACTCCCCACTCCCCCCTCCCCCATCCCTCTCCCGTTCCCCACTCCCCCCTCCCCTATCCCTCCCCCGTTCCCCACTCCCCCATCCCTCCCCCGTTCCCCCCTCCCCATCCCTCCCCGCACTCCCCCCTCCCCCATCCCTCTCCCGTTCCCCACTCCCCCCTCCCCTATCCCTCCCCCGTTCCCCACTCCCCCATCCCTCCCCGTTCCCCCCTCCCCCATCCCTCCCCGCACTCCCCCCTCCCCCATCCCTCCCCCGTTCCCCACTCCCCCTCCCCCCATCCCTCCCCGCACTCCCCCTCCCCCATCCCTCCCCCGTTCCCCACTCCCCCCATCCCTCCCCCGTTCCCCCCTTCCCCATCCCTCCCCCGCACTCCCCCCTCCCCCATCCCTCCCCGTTCCCCACTCCCCCCTCCCCAATCCCTCCCCCGCACTCCCCCTCCCCCATCCCTCCCCCGCACTCCCCACTCCCCCCTCCTCCATCCCTCCCCTCCCCCCACACCCCCCACCCCTCCCCCACACCCCTCCCCC
>NW_027253325.1:213215-233215 GCF_044704955.1 Pristiophorus japonicus
ACTCCCCATGCCCTCCCCCGTTCCCCACTCCCCATTCCCTCCCCCGTTCCCCTCCCTTTCCCCCCCGTTCCCCACGCCCCACTCCCCCATCCCTCCCCCCGTTCCCCCCTCCCCCATCCCTCCCCCGCACTCCCCCCCCCCCATCCCTCCCCCGCACTCCCCCGCCCCCAGCCCTCCCCCGCGTTCCCCACTCCCCCATCCCTCCCCCGTTCCCCCCTCCCCCATCCCTCCCCCGCACTCCCCCCTCCCCCATCCCTCTCCCGTTCCCCACTCCCCCCTCCCCTATCCCTCCCCCGTTCCCCACCCTCCCCATCCCTCCCTTCCCCCCCCCTCCCCCATCCCTCCCCCGCACTCCCCCCTCCCCCATCCCTCCCCCGTTCCCCACTCCCCCCTCCCCTATCCCTCCCCCACACTCCCCACTCCCCCCTCCCCATCCCTCTCCCGTTCCCCACTCCCCCCTCCCCTATCCCTCCCCCGTTCCCCACTCCCCATCCCTCCCCCGTTCCCCCCTCCCCCATCCCTCCCCCGCACTCCCCCCTCCCCCATCCCTCTCCCGTTCCCCACTCCCCCCTCCCCTATCCCTCCCCCGTTCCCCACTCCCCCATCCCTCCCCCGTTCCCCCCTCCCCCATCCCTCCCCCGCACTCCCCCCTCCCCCATCCCTCCCCCGTTCCCCACTCCCCCCTCCCCCATCCCTCCCCGCACTCCCCCCTCCCCCATCCCTCCCCCGTTCCCCACTCCCCCATCCCTCCCCCGTTCCCCCCTTCCCCCATCCCTCCCCCGCACTCCCCCCTCCCCCATCCCTCCCCCGTTCCCACTCCCCCCTCCCCAATCCCTCCCCCGCACTCCCTCCCCCATCCCTCCCGCACTCCCCACTCCCCCCTCCTCCATCCCTCCCCCCACACCCCCTTCCCCAACCCCCACTCCCCCACACCCCCCACTCCCCCACACCCCCCACTTCCCCAGACCCCCTTCCCCACACCCCCACACCCCCCACTCCCCCAGACCCCCACTCCCCCCAATCCCCACTCCCCCTACCCCACACCCCTCCCCCACACCCCCACTCCCCAATCCCCACTCCCCCCCAATCCCCACTCCCCCCCCTTCCATTCCCCCACACCCCCCACTCCCCCACCCCCCCACTCCCCCAGACCTCCACTCCTCCCAATCCCCACTCCCCCTCCCCACACCCCCACTCCCCCCACACCCCCACTCCCCACTCCCCCCACTCCCCCAGACCCCCCACTCCCCCCAATCCCCACCTCCCCCTCCCCCACACCCCCACTCCCCACACCCCTCCCCACTCTCCTCCCCCACACCACAATCCCCACTCCCCCCAATCCCCACTCCCCCTCCCCCATACCCCCACTCCCCCCCTCCCCCTCCCCCACACCCCAATCCCCACTCCCCCCAATCCCCACTCCCCCTCCCCCATACCCCCACTCCCCCTCCCCCTCCCCCACACCCCCACTCCCCCCAATCCCCACTCCCCCCAATCCCCACTCCCCCTCCCCCATACCCCCACTCCCCCCCCCTCCCCCTCCCCCACACCCCCACTCCCCCCAATCCCCACTCCCCCCAATCCCCACTCCCCCTCCCCCATACCCCCACTCCCCCCCCCTCCCCCTCCCCCACACCCCCAATCCCCACTCCCCCCAATCCCCACTCCCCTTCCCCCATACCCCCACTCCCCCCCCCTCCCCCTCCCCCACACCCCCACTCCCCCCAATCCCCACTCCCCTCGCAGGAACCGCAACCCCACCACACCTTCCCCGCACCCCGCCCCGGCTCGACCCCTGTAGGAATCGCCCCCCCTCCATCACCCTCCCGCACTTCCCCCCAACATCGGCACACCCGAATCGACAGCCCATTCGGCCCATCCAGGTTCAGCAATCTCCAAAAAATCTCACTGCCCCTCCCTAACTCTCAGTCTGTCTCTCTCTCTCTCTGTCTCTCTCATAGAAACATAGAAACATAGAAAATAGGTGCAGGAGTAGGCCATTCGGCCCTTCTAGCCTGCACCGCCATTCAATGAGTTCATGGCTGAACATTCAACTTCAGTACCCCATTCCTGCTTTCTCGCCATACCCCTTGATCCCCCTAGTAGTAAGGACCTCATCTAACTCCTTTTTGAATATATTTAGTGAATTGGCCTCAACAACTTTCTGTGGTAGAGAATTCCACAGGTTCACCACTCTCTGGGTGAAGAAGTTCCTCCGCATCTCAGTCCTAAATGGCTTACCCCTTATCCTTAGACTGTGACCCCTGGTTCTGGACTTCCCCAACATTGGGAACATTCTTCCTGCATCTAACCTTTCCAGTCCCGTCAGAATTTTAAACGTTTCTATGAGGTCCCCTCTCATTCTTCTGAACTCCAGTGAATACAAGCCCAGTTGATCCAGTCTTTCTTGATAGGTCAGTCCCGCCATCCCAGGAATCAGTCTGGTGAACCTTCGCTGCACTCCCTCAATAGCAAGAATGTCCTTCCTCAGGTTAGGAGACCAAAACTGTACACAATACTCCAGGTGTGGCCTCACCAAGGCCCTGTACAACTGTAGCAACACCTCCCTGCCCCTGTACTCAAATCCCCTTGCTATGAAGGCCAACATGCCATTTGCTTTCTTAACCGCCTGCTGTACCTGCATGCCAACCTTCAATGACTGATGTACCATGACACCCAGGTCTCTTTGCACCTCCCCTTTTCCTAATCTGTCACCATTCAGATAATAGTCTGTCTCTCTGTTTTTACCACCAAAGTGGATAACCTCACATTTATCCACATTATACTTCATCTGCCATGCATTTGCCCACTCACCTAACCTATCCAAGTCGCTCTGCAGCCTCACAGCATCCTCCTCGCAGCTCACACTGCCACCCAACTTAGTGTCATCCGCAAATTTGGAGATACTACATTTAATCCCCTCATCTAAATCATTAATGTACAGTGTAAACAGCTGGGGCCCCAGCACAGAACCTTGCGGTACCCCACTAGTCACTGCCTGCCATTCTGAAAAGTACCCATTTACTCCTACTCTTTGCTTCCTGTCTGACAACCAGTTCTCAATCCACGTCAGCACACTACCCCCAATCCCATGTGCTCTAACTTTGCACATCAATCTCTTGTGTGGGACCTTGTCGAAAGCCTTCTGAAAGTCCAAATATACCACATCGACTGGTTCTCCCTTATCCACTCTACTGGAAACATCCTCAAAAAATTCCAGAAGATTTGTCAAGCATGATTTCCCTTTCACAAATCCATGCTGACTTGGACCTATCATGTCACCTCTTTCCAAATGCACTGCTATGACATCCTTAATAATTGATTCCATCATTTTACCCACTACCGATGTCAGGCTGACCGGTCTATAATTCCCTGTTTTCTCTCTCCCTCCTTTTTTAAAAAGTGGGGTTACATTGGCTACCCTCCACTCCATAGGAACTGATCCAGAGTCAATGGAATGTTGGAAAATGACTGTCAACGCATCCACTATTTCCAAGGCCACCTCCTTAAGTACTCTGGGATGCAGTCCATCAGGCCCTGGGGATTTATCGGCCTTCAATCCCATCAATTTCCCCAACACAATTTCCCGGCTAATAAGGATTTCCCTCAGTTCCTCCTCCTTACTAGACCCCCCGACCCCTTTTATAACCGGAAGGTTGTTCGTGTCCTCCTTCGTGAATACCGAACCAAAGTACTTGTTCAATTGGTCCGCCATTTCTTTGTTCCCCGTTATGACTTCCCCTGATTCTGACTGCAGGGGACCTACGTTTGTCTTTACTAACCTTTTTCTCTTTACATATCGATAGAAACTTTTGCAATCCGTCTTAATGTTCCCTGCAAGCTTCTTCTCATACTCCATTTTCCCTGCCCTAATCAAACACTTTGTCCTCCTCTGCTGAGTTCTAAATTTCTCCCAGTCCCCAGGTTCGCTGCTATTTCTGGCCAATTTGTATGCCACTTCCTTGGCTTTAATACTATCCCTGATTTCCCTTGATAGCCACGGTTGAGCCACCTTCCCTTTTTTATTTTTACGCCAGACAGGAATGTACAATTGTTGTAATTCATCCATGCGGTCTCTCAATGTCTGCCATTGCCCATCCACAGTCAACCCCTTAAGTATCATTCGCCAATCCATCTCAGCCAATTCACGCCTCATACCTTCAAAGTTAGCCTTCTTTAAGTTCTGGACCATGGTCTCTGAATTAACTGTTTCATTCTCCATCCTAATGCAGAATTCCACCATATTATGGTCACTCTTCCCCAAGGGGCCTCGCACAACGAGATTGCTAATTAATCCTTTCTCATTACATAACACCCAGTCTAAGATGGCCTCCCCCCTAGTTGGTTCCTCGACATATTGGTCTAAAAAACCATCCCTTATGCACTCCAGAAAATCCTCCTCCACCGTATTGCTTCCAGTTTGGTTAGCCCAATCTATGTGCATATTAAAGTCACCCATTATAACTGCTGCACCTTTATTGCACGCACCCCTAATTTCCTGTTTGATGCCCTCCCCAACATCACTACTACTGTTTGGAGGTCTGTACACAACTCCCACTAACGTTTTTTGCCCTTTGGTGTTCTGCAGCTCTACCCATATAGATTCCACATCATCCAAGCTAATGTCCTTCCTAACTATTGCCTTAATCTCCTCCTTAACCAGCAATGCTACCCCACCTCCTTTTCCTTTTATTCTATCCTTCCTGAATGTTGAATACCCCTGGATGTTGAGTTCCCAGCCCTGATCATCCTGGAGCCACGTCTCCGTAATCCCAATCACATCATATTTGTTAACATCTATTTGCACAGTTAATTCATCCACCTTATTGCGGATACTCCTTGCATTAAGACACAAAGCCTTTAGGCTTGTTTTTTTAACACCCTCTGTCCTTTTAGAATTTTGCTGTACAATGGCCCTTTTTGTTCTTTGCCTTGGGTTTCTCTGCCCTCCACTTTTCCTCATCTCCTTTCTGTCTTTTGTTTTTGCCTCCTTTTTGTTTCCCTCTATCTCCCTGCATTGGTTCCCATCCCCCTGCCATATTAGTTTAACTCCTCCCCAACAGCACTAGCAAACACTCCCCCGAGGACATTGGTTCCGATTCTGCCCAGGTGCAGACCGTCCGGATTGTACTGGTCCCACCTCCCCCAGAACCGGTTCCAATGCCCCAGGAATTTGAATCCCTCCCTGCTGCACCATTGCTCAAGCCACGTATTCATCTGAGCTATCCTGCGATTCCTACTCTGACTAGCACGTGGCACTGGTAGCAATCCCGAGATTACTACTTTTGAGGTCCTACTTTTTAATTTAGCTCCTAGCTCCTTAAATTCATTTCGTAGGAACTCATCCCTTTTTTTACCTATGTCGTTGGTACCAATGTGCACCACGACAACTGGCTGTTCTCCCTCCCTTTTTAGAATGTCCTCCACCCGCTCCGAGACATCCTTGACCCTTGCACCAGGGAGGCAACATACCATCCTGGAGTCTCGGTTGCGGCCGCAGAAACGCCTATCTATTCCCCTTACAATTGAATCCCCTATCACTATCGCTCTTCCACTCTCTCTCTGTCTCTCTCTTTCTGTCTCTCCCCCACTCTCACTTGTGTGTGTCTCTCTCTCTACCTGGACAGTACTGAGGGAGCGCCGCACTGTCGGAGGGGCAGTACTGAGGGAGCGCCACACTGTCGGAGGGGCAGTACTGAGGGAGAGCCGCACTGTCGGAGGGGCGGTACTGAGGGAGCACCGCACTGTTGGAGGGGCGTTACTGAGGGAGTGCCGCACTGTCGGAGGGGCAGTACTGAGGGAGCGCCACACTGTCGGAGGGGCAGTACTGAGGGAGTGCCGCACTGTCGGAGGGGCAGTACTGAGGGAGTGCCGCACTGTCGGAGGGGTAGTACTGAGGGAGTGCCGCACTGTCGGAGGGGCAGTACTGAGGGAGCGCCGCACTGTCGGAGGGACAGTACTGAAGGAGCGCCGCACTGTCGGAGGGGCAGTACTGAGGGAGTGCCGCACTGTCGGAGGGGCAGTACTGAGGGAGTGCCGCACTGTCGGAGGGGCAGTACTGAGGGAGCGCCGCACTGTCGGAGGGGCAGTACTGAGGGAGCGCCGCACTGTCGGAGGGACAGTACTGAAGGAGCGCCGCACTGTCGGAGGGGCAGTACTGTGGGAGCGCCACACTGTCGGAGGGGCAGTACTGTGGGAGCGCCGCACTGTCGGAGGGGCAGTACTGAGGGAGCGCCGCACTGTCGGAGGGGCAGTACTGAGGGAGTGCCGCACTGTCGGAGGGGCAGTACTGAGGGAGTGCCGCACTGTCGGAGGGGCAGTACTGAGGGAGCGCCGCACCTGCTTACCTGCGACGAGAAGGTCCATGACGGCGTTGCTGGTGCCGATCTCGCTGCTCACGCTGCACATGTAGACCGCCTGGTCATCCAGACGCACGCCGCTGAGCCGCAGCGAGGCGTTACCGGCCAGCAGCGCCTCGGGGAAGAGCCGCGTGCGGTTGTGGTAGGCGGGGTCTTGCCTGGCCAGCTGGTCCCGCCGGTAATAGAAGCTGTGCACCACCCGTTCCGACCCCACCAGCTGCCATGTTACCACCAAGCGCAGCAGGCTGATCCCCGGGTCAGGGGTGAAAGAGCACGGCAGGGTCAGGTCACGGCCAAACAGGGCGATGACCGGGGAGGTGGGAAGCAGGGCCGCGATCGAACCTGCGATGGGAACAGGGAGAGAGCAATCCATCAGTTGTGGAAATGTATTTTTATCTAAGGTGATACCATACGGTATTTGTGTGCAATATATATATATATCAAAATGCAGTCCTGGTCCTTCCAGAACTTGGTGCATAAAAGCAGTCAGCTTGCATAAACAGCTAAACCTGGTTTGAGATAGCTGATGGCCATCAGACAGCTAGGAGACAAGTCATGCTGAGACAAGTAGCCCCCTCCATGGTGCTCTCCTATTGTCTACACGACACCAGTTCCATGTCACCCCAACCTTTTCTTCTAGACTCAAACCACCAGCCGTTATCTCTTGTAGAGACCTCATCCATTTGATGCAAACAGATAAACTGACCAGGAAACTGGACAATCCTGACACAATGCAAGACAGGTAACAGCTCATTACCACACTCTCATGGAGTAATGGCCGGCTGGCCAACTGATAGCCCTGACATAAAGGAAATATCTGGAAACCATGTCAGGACAAGGATGTAATAATTAACTCTCGATCTGTATTCACTGACTGTGAGACAGAGCCAATACACAGGGAGAGGCCATAACTTGGGTTTTGCTGCAGAAATATCTTGTGAAACGGTACCATTTCGGAGGTGTTCACTGAGCCCTTGACTGAGTGTGACCTGCCCCTTGCTAGCAAGTAAATTAAAGAAACCTCTACCGGAGCTGTAAGTGTCGGAGTCATTCTTTTCGGAGGTCGAGATTTCGACACAGTGTAGAGGGAGCTTTACTCTGTATCTAACCCCCTGTACCTGCCCTGGGAGTGTTTGATGGGACAGTGTAGAGGGAGCATTACTCTGTATCTAACCCCCTGTACCTGCCCTGGGAGGGTTTGATGGGACAGTGTAGAGGGAGCTTTACTCTGTATCTAACCCCCTGTACCTGCCCTGGGAGTGTTTGATGGGACAGTGTAGAGGGAGCTTTACTCTGTATCTAACCCCCTGTACCTGCCCTGGGAGTGTTTGATGGGACAGTGTAGAGGGAGCTTTACTCTGTATCTAACCCCCTGTACCTGCCCTGGGAGTGTTTGATGGGACAGTGTAGAGGGAGCTTTACTCTGTATCTAACCCCCTGTACCTGCCCTGGGAGTGTTTGATGGGACAGTGTAGAGGGAGCTTTACTCTGTATCTAACCCCCTGTACCTGCCCTGGGAGTGTTTGATGGGACAGTGCAGAGGGAGCTTTACTCTGTATCTAACCCCCTGTAACTGCCCTGGGAGTGTTTGATGGGACAGTGTAGAGGGAGCTTTACTCTATATCTAACCCCCTGTACCTGCCCTGGGAGTGTGTGATGGGACAGTGTAGAGGGAGCTTTACTCTGTATCTAACTCCCTATACCTGCCCTGGGAGTGTTTGATGGGACAGTGTAGAGGGAGCTTTACTCTGTATCTAACCCCGTGCTGTACCTGCCCTGGGAGTGTTTGATAGGACAGTGTTGATGGAGCTTTACTCTGTATCTAACCCCCTGTACCCACCCTGGGAGTGTTTGATGGGACAGTGCAGAGGGAGCTTTACTCTGTATCTAACTCCCTATACCTGCCCTGGGAGTGTTTGATGGGACAGTGCAGAGGGAGCTTTACTCTGTATCTAACTCCCTGTACCTGCCCTGGGAGTGTTTGATGGGGCAGTGTAGAGAGAGCTTTACTCTGTATCTAACTCCCTATACCTGCCCTGGGAGTGTTTGATGGGACAGTGTAGAGGGAGCTTTACTCTATATCTAACCCCCTGTACCTGCCCTGGGAGTGTTTGATGGGACAGTGTAGAGGGAGCTTCACTCTGCATCTAACCCCGTGCTGTACCTGCCCTGGGAGTGTTTGATGGGACAGTGTAGAGGGAGCTTTACTCTGTATCTAACCCCGTGCTGTACCTGCCCTGGGAGTGTTTGATGGGACAGTGTAGAGGGAGCTTTACTCTGTATCTAACCCCCTGTACCCACCCTGGGAGTGTTTGATGGGACAGTGCAGAGGGAGCTTTACTCTGATCTAACTCCCTATACCTGCCCTGGGAGTGTTTGATGGGACAGTGCAGAGGGAGCTTTACTCAGTATCTAACTCCCTGTACCTGCCCTGGGAGTGTTTGATGGGGCAGTGTAGAGGGAGCTTTACTCTGTATCTAACTCCCTATACCTGCCCTGGGAGTGTTTGATGGGACAGTGTAGAGGGAGCTTTACTCTGTATCTAACTCCCTATACCTGCCCTGGGAGTGTTTGATGGGACAGTGTAGAGGGAGCTTTACTCTGTATCTAACCGCGTGCTGTACCTGCCCTGGGAGTGTTTGATGGGACAGTGTAGAGAGAGCTTTACTCTGTATCTAACCCCCTGTACCTGCCCTGGGAGTGTTTGATGGGACAGTGCAGAAGGAGCTTTACTCTGTATCTAACCCCCTGGACCTGCCCTGGGAGTGTTTGATGGGACAGTGTAGAGGGAGCTTTACTCTGTCTCTAACCCGTGCAGTACCTGCCCTGGGAGTGTTTGATGGGACAGTGTAGAGGGAGCTTTACTCTGTATCTAACCCGTGCTGTACCAGCCCTGGGAGTGTTTGATGGGACACTGTAGAGGGAGCTTTGCTCTGGATCTAACCCGTGCTGTACCTGCCCTGGGAGTGTTTGATGGGACAGTGTCGAGGGAGCTTTACTCTGTATCTAACCCCCTGTACCTGCCCTGGGAGTGTTTGATGGGACAGTGTAGAGGGAGCTTTACTCTGTATCTAACCGCCTGTACCTGCCCTGGGAGTGTTTGATGGGACCGTGTAGAGGGAGCTTTACTCTGTATCTAACCCCCTGTACATGCCCTGGGAGTGTTTGATGGGACAGTGTAGAGGGAGCTTTACTCTGTATCTAACCCCGTGCTGTACCCGCCCTGGGAGTGTTTGATGGGACAGTGTCGAGGGAGCTATACTCTGTATCTAACCCCGTGCTGTACCTGCCCTGGGAGTGTTTGATGGGACAGTGCAGAAGGAGCTTTACTCTGTATCTCACCCCCTGGACCTGCCCTGGGAGTGTTTGATGGGACAGTGTAGAGGGAGCTTTACTCTGTATCTAACCCACTGTACCTGCCCTGGGAGTGTTTGATGGGACAGCGTAGAGGGAGCTTTACTCTGTATCTAACCCCGTGCTGTACCTGCCCTGGGAGTGTTTGATAGGACAGTGTTGATGGAGCTTTACTCTGTATCTAACCCCCTGTACCCACCCTGGGAATGTTTGATGGGACAGTGCAGAGGGAGCTTTACTCTGTATCTAACTCCCTATACCTGCCCTGGGAGTGTTTGATGGGACAGTGCAGAGGGAGCTTTACTCTGTATCTAACTCCCTGTACCTGCCCTGGGAGTGTTTGATGGGGCAGTGTAGAGAGAGCTTTACTCTGTATCTAACTCCCTATACCTGCCCTGGGAGTGTTTGATGGGACAGTGTAGAGGGAGCTTTACTCTGTATCTAACCCCCTGTACCTGCCCTGGGAGTGTTTGATGGGACAGTGTAGAGGGAGCTTTACTCTGTATATAACCCCGTGCTGTACCTGCCCTGGGAGTGTTTGATGGGACAGTGTAGAGGGAGCTTTACTCTGTATCTAACCCCCTGTACCCACCCTGGGAGTGTTTGATGGGACAGTGCAGAGGGAGCTTTACTCTGTATCTAACTCCCTATACCTGCCCTGGGAGTGTTTGATGGGACAGTGTAGAGGGAGCTTTACTCTGTATCTAACCCCGTGCTGTACCTGCCCTGGGAGTGTTTGATAGGACAGTGTTGATGGAGCTTTACTCTGTATCTAACCCCCTGTACCCACCCTGGGAGTGTTTGATGGGACAGTGCAGAGGGAGCTTTACTCTGTATCTAACTCCCTATACCTGCCCTGGGAGTGTTTGATGGGACAGTGCAGAGGGAGCTTTACTCTGTATCTAACTCCCTGTACCTGCCCTGGGAGTGTTTGATGGGGCAGTGTAGAGAGAGCTTTACTCTGTATCTAACTCCCTATACCTGCCCTGGGAGTGTTTGATGGGACAGTGTAGAGGGAGCTTTACTCTGTATCTAACCCCCTGTACCTGCCCTGGGAGTGTTTGATGGGACAGTGTAGAGGGAGCTTTACTCTGTATATAACCCCGTGCTGTACCTGCCCTGGGAGTGTTTGATGGGACAGTGTAGAGGGAGCTTTACTCTGTATCTAACCCCGTGCTGTACCTGCCCTGGGAGTGTTTGATGGGACAGTGTAGAGGGAGCTTTACTCTGTATCTAACCCCCTGTACCCACCCTGGGAGTGTTTGATGGGACAGTGCAGAGGGAGCTTTACTCTGTATCTAACTCCCTATACCTGCCCTGGGAGTGTTTGATGGGACAGTGCAGAGGGAGCTTTACTCAGTATCTAACTCCCTGGACCTGCTCTGGGAGTGTTTGATGGGGCAGTGTAGAGGGAGCTTTACTCTGTATCTAACTCCCTATACCTGCCCTGGGAGTGTTTGATGGGACAGTGTAGAGGGAGCTTTACTCTGTATCTAACTCCCTATACCTGCCCTGGGAGTGTTTGATGGGACAGTGTAGAGGGAGCTTTACTCTGTATCTAACCGCGTGCTGTACCTGCCCTGGGAGTGTTTGATGGGACAGTGTAGAGAGAGCTTTACTCTGTATCTAACCCCCTGTACCTGCCCTGGGAGTGTTTGATGGAACAGTGTAGAGGGAGCTTTACTCTGTATCTAACCCGTGCTGTACCTGCCCTGGGAGTGTTTGATGGGACACTGTAGAGGGACCTTTGCTCTGGATCTAACCCGTGCTGTACCTGCCCTGGGAGTGTTTGATAGGACAGTGTTGATGGAGCTTTACTCTGTATCTAACCCCCTGTACCTGCCCTGGGAGTGTTTGATGGGACAGTGTAGAGGGAGCTTTACTCTGTATCTAACCGCCTGTACCTGCCCTGGGAGTGTTTGATGGGACAGTGTAGAGGGAGCTTTACTCTGTATCTAACCCCCTGTACCTGCCCTGGGAGTGTTTGATGGGACAGTGTAGAGGGAGCTTTACTCTGTATCTAACCCGTGCTGTACCTGCCCTGGGAGTGTTTGATGGGACAGTGTAGAGGGAGCTTTACTCTGTATCTAACCCGTGCTGTACCTGCCCTGGGAGTGTTTGATGGGACAGTGTAGAGGGAGCTTTACTCTGTATCTAACCCGTGCTGTACCTGCCCTGGGAGTGTTTGATGGGACACTGTAGAGGGAGCTTTACTCTGGATCTAACCCGTGCTGTACCTGCCCTGGGAGTGTTTGATGGGACAGTGTAGAGGGAGCTTTACTCTGTCTCTAACCCGTGCTGTACCTGCCCTGGGAGTGTTTGATGGGACAGTGTAGAGGGAGCTTTACTCTGTATCTAACCCGTGCTGTACCTGCCCTGGGCGTGTTTGATGGGACACTGTAGAGGGAGCTTTACTCTGGATCTAACCCGTGCTGTACCTGCCCTGGGAGTGTTTGATGGGACAGTGTAGAGGGAGCTTTACTCTGTATCTAACCCCCTGTACCTGCCCTGGGAGTGTTTGATGGGACCGTGTAGAGGGAGCTTTACTCTGTATCTAACCGCCTGTACCTGCCCTGGGAGTGTTTGATGGGACAGTGTAGAGGGAGCTTTACTCTGTATCTAACCCCCTGTACCTGCCCTGGGAGTGTTTGATGGGACAGTGTAGATGGAGCTTTACTCTGTATCTAACCCGTGCTGTACCTGCCCTGGGAGTGTTTGATGGGACAGTGTAGAGGGAGCTTTACTCTGTATCTAACCCCCTGTACCTGCTCCGGGAGTATGTGATGGGACAGTGTAGAGGGAGCTTTACTCTGTAATCAACCCCCTGTACCTGCCCTGGGAGTGTTTGATGGGACAGTGTAGAGGGAGCTTTACTCTGTATCTTACCCCCTGTACCTGCCCTGGGAGTGTTTGATGGGACAGTGTAGAGAAAGCTTTACTCTGTATCTAACCCGTGCTGTACCTGCCCTGGGAGTGTTTGATGGGACACTGTAGAGGGAGCTTTACTCTGGATCTAACCCGTGCTGTACCTACCCTGGGAGTGTTTGATAGGACAGTGCAGAGGGAGCTTTACTCTGTACCTAACCGCCTGTACCTGCCCTGGGAGTGTTTGATGGGACAGTGTAGAGGGAGCTTTACTCTGTATCTAACCCCCTGTACCTGCCCTGGGAGTGTTTGATGGGACAGTGTAGAGGGAGCTTTACTCTGTATCTAACCCCCTGTACCTGCCCTGGGAGTGTTTGATGGGACAGTGTAGAGGGAGCTTTACTCTGTATCTAACCCCCTGTACCTGCCCTGGGAGTGTTTGATGGGACAGTGTAGAGGGAGCTTTACTCTGTATCTAACCCCCTGTACCTGCCCTGTGAGTGTTTAATGGGATAGTGTAGAGGGAGCTTTACTCTGTATCTAACCCCATGCTGTACCTGCCCTGGTTGTTTGATGGGACAGTGCAGAGGGAGCTTTACTCTGTATCTAACCCCCTGTACCTGCCCTGGGAGTGTTTGATAGGACAGTGTAGAGGGAGCTTTACTCTGTATCGAACCCCCTGTACCTGCCCTGGGAGTGTTTGATAGGACAGTACAGAGGGAGCTTTACTCTGTATCGAACCCCGTGCTGTAACTGATTGCCCTGTCACTGACTCCCGGACTGGAGGAAATTGTTTTTGAATAATCACGCTCAGAACTTCAAACAATGTCTAGGATGTGGGATGATTGAGTCCTTGGCAGAGGCTGGTGATCAGAGCGGCAGCTACAGAGACAAAGGACTTACCCTGAATCAGCAGGATGTACATCGTGAAGAGGCCGACAGAACAGGTTCGGCTGGTTACAAACATCGGGAGAGACCCTGAAAGAATGAACGGAGATCAGGGTTCGTGATTGAGCATTAAACAACAACAGCTCGTATTTATATCGTGCATTTAACATAGTGAAATGTCCACAGGCACTTCATAGGAGTATTATAAGTCAACAAATTTGACACCAGAATGTTTTTGCTTCATTGGTTCATTGCTTAAGAATTCATAACAACACATCGCAATTAAAAACTCGTTGGATTATTAAAAAAGTTTAACAATCACACCACAGTTATCGTATCGTACTGTGCAGAAACCAGACAAAGGTGGGCAGAGGAAACGTTACAAGGGACCACCCTCAAAGCCTCCCTGATAAAGTGCAACATCCCCACCGACACCTGGGAGTCCCTGGGCCCAAAGACCAGTCCGCCCTAAGTGGAGGGAGTGCATCCGGGAGGGCGCTGAGCACCTCGAGTCTCGTCGCCGAGAGCGTGCAGAAACCAAGCGCAGGCAGCGGAAGGAGCGTGCGGCAAACCTGTCCCACCCTCCCCTTCCCTCAACGTCTATCTGTCCCACCCTCCCCTTCCCTCAATGTCTGTCTGTCCCACCCTCCCCTTGCCTCAACGTCTATTGTCCCACCCTCCCCTTCCCTCAACGTCTATCTGTCCCACCCTCCCCTTCCCTCAACGTCTATCTGTCCCACCCTCCCCTTCCCTCAACGTCCATCTGTCCCACCCTCCCCTTCCCTCAACGTCTATCTGTCCCACCTGTGACAGGGACTGTGGTTCCCGTATTGGACTGTTCAGCCACCTCAGGACTCGTGTTAAGAGTGGAGGCAAGTCTTCCTCGATTCCGAGGGACTGCCGATGACGGTGATGACTGCGTGCAGTTCTGGTCACCACATTACAGGAAGGATGTGATTGCACTGGAGAGGGTACAGAGGAGATTTACCAGGATGTTCCACTGGAGAGGGTACAGAGGAGATTTACCAGGATGTTGCACTGGAGAGGGTACAGAGGAGATTTACCAGGATGTTGCACTGGAGAGGGTACAGAGGAGATTTACCAGGATGTTGCACTGGAGACGGAACAGAGGAGATTTACCAGGATGTTGCACTGGAGAGGGTACAGAGAAGATTTACCAGGATGTTGCACTGGAGAGTGAACAGAGGAGATTTACCAGGATGTTGCACTGGAGAGGGAACAGAGGAGATTTACCAGGATGTTGCACTGGAGAGGGTATAGAGGAGATTTACCAGGATGTTGCACTGGAGAGGGTACAGAGGAGATTTACCAGGATGTTGCACTGGAGAGGGTACAGAGGAGATTTACCAGGATGTTGCACTGGAGAGGGTACAGAGGAGATTTATCAGGATGTTGCACTGGAGAGGGTACAGAGGAGATTTACCAGGATGTTGCACTAGAGAGGGTACAGAGGAGATTTACCAGGGTGTTGCACTGGAAAGGGTACAGAGGAGATTTACCAGGATGTTGCACTAGCGAGGGTACAGAGGAGATTTACCAGGATGTTGCACTGGAGAGGGTACAGCGGAGATTTACCAGGATGTTGCACTGGAGGAGGTACAGAGGAGATTTACCAGGATGTTGCACTAGCGATGGTACAGCAGAGATTTACCAGGATGTTGCACTGGAGAGGGTACAGAGGAGACTTACCAGGATGTTGCACTGGAGAGGGTACAGAGGAGATTTACCAGGATGTTGCACTGGAGAAGGTAAAGAGGAGATTTACCAGGATGTTGCACTGGAGAGGGTACAGAGGAGATTTACCAGGATGTTGCACTGGAGAGGGTACAGATGAGATTTACCAGGATGTTGCACTGGAGAAGGTAAAGAGGAGATTTACCAGGGTATTGCACTAGAGAGGGTACAGAGGAGATTTACCAGGATGTTGCACTGGAGAGAGTACAAAGGAGAGTTACCAGGATGTTGCACTGGAGAGGGTACAGAGGAGATTTACCAGGATGTTGCACTGGAGAGGGTACAGAGGAGAGTTAGCAGGATGTTGCACTAGAGAGGGTACAGAGGAGATTTACCAGGATGTTGCATTGGAGACGGTACAGAGGAGATTTACCAGGGTATTGCACTAGAGAGGGTACAGAGGAGATTTACCAGGATGTTGCACTGGAGAGAGTACAAAGGAGAGTTACCAGGATGTTGCACTGGAGAGGGTACAGAGGAGATGTACCAGGATGTTGCACTGGAGAGGGTACAGAGGAGAGTTAGCATGAATTTGCACTGGAGAGGGTACAGAGGAGATTTACCAGGGTGTTGCACTGGGGAGGGTACAGAGGAGATTTATCAGGATGTTGCACTGGAGAGGGTACACAGGAGATTTACCAGGATGTTGCACTGGAGAGGGCACAGAGGAGATTTACCAGGATGTTGCACTGGAGAGGGTACAGAGGAGATTTACCAGGATGTTGCACTGGAGAGGGTGCTGAGGAGATATACCAGGAGGTTGCACTGGAGAGGGTGCAGAGGAGATTTACCAGGATGTTGCACTGGAGAGGGTACAGAGGAGATTTACCAGGATGTTGCACTGGAGAAGGTAAAGAGGAGATTTACCAGGATGTTGCACTAGCGATGGTACAGCGGAGATTTACCAGGATGTTGCACTGGAGGGGGTACAGAGGAGATTTACCAGGATGTTGCACTGGAGAGGGAACAGAGGAGATTTACCAGGATGTTGCACTGGAGGGGGTACAGAGGAGATTTACCAGGATGTTGCACTGGAGGGGGTACAGAGGAGATTTACCAGGATGTTGCACTGGAGAGGGTACAGAGGAGATTTACCAGGATGTTGCACTGGAGAGCGTGCTGAGGAGATTTACCAGGATGTTGCACTGGAGAGGGTACAGAGGAGAGTTACCAGGATGTTGCACTGGAGAGGGTACAGAGGAGATTTACCAGGGTGTTGCAGTAGAGAGGTTACAGAGGAGATTTACTAGGATGTTGCACTGGAGAGGTTACAAAGGAGAGTTACCAGGATGTTGCACTGGAGACGGTACAGAGGAGATTTACCAGGATGTTGCACTGGAGAGGGTACAGAGGAGAGTTAGCAGGATGTTGCACTGGAGAGGGTACAGAGGAGATTTACCAGGATGTTGCACTGGAGAGGATACAGAGGAGAGTTACCAGGATGTTGCACTGGAGAGGGTACCGCGGAGATTTACCAGGATGTTGCACTAGAGAGGGTACAGAGGAGATTTACCAGGATGTTGCACTGGAGAGGGTGCTGAGGAGATTTACCAGGATGTTGCACTGGAGAGGGTACAGAGGAGATTTACCAGGATGTTGCACTGGAGAGGGTACAGAGGAGATTTACCAGGATGTTGCACTGGAGAGGGTGCTGAGGAGATTTACCAGGATGTTGCACTGGAGAGGGTACAGAGGAGATTTACCAGGATGTTGCACTGGAGAGAGTACAAAGGAGAGTTACCAGGATGTTGCACTGGAGAGGGTACAGAGGAGAGTTAGCAGGATGTTGCACTAGGGAGGGTACAGAGGAGATTTACCAGGATGTTGCACTAGAGAGGGTACAGAGGAGATTTACCAGGGTGTTGCACTGGAGAGGGTACAGAGGAGATTTATCAGGATGTTGCACTGGAGAGGGTACACAGGAGATTTACCAGGATGTTGCACTGGAGAGGGTACAGAGGAGATTTACCAGGATGTTGCACTGGAGAGTGTACAGAGGAGATTTACCAGGATGTTGCACTGGAGTGGGTGCTGAGGAGATATACCAGGATGTTGCACTGGAGAGGGTGCAGAGGAGATTTACCAGGATGTTGCACTGGAGAGTGTACAGAGGAGATTTACCAGGATGTTGCACTGGAGAAGGTAAAGAGGAGATTTACCAGGATGTTGCACAGGAGAGAGTACAGAGGAGATTTACCAGGATGTTGCATTGGAGAGGGTACGGAGGAGATTTACCAGGATGTTGCACAGGAGAGAGTACAGAGGAGATTTACCAGGATGTTGCACAGGAGAGAGTACAGAGGAGATTTACCAGGATGTTGCACTGGAGAGGGTACAGAGGAGATGTACCAGGATGTTGCACTGGAGAGGGTACAGAGGAGAGTTAGCATGAATTTGCACTGGAGAGGGTACAGAGGAGATTTACCAGGGTGTTGCACTGGAGAGGGTACAGAGGAGATTTATCAGGATGTTGCACTGGAGAGGGTACACAGGAGATTTACCAGGATGTTGCACTGGAGAGGGCACAGAGGAGATTTACCAGGATGTTGCACTGGAGAGGGTACAGAGGAGATTTACCAGGATGTTGCACTGGAGAGGGTGCTGAGGAGATATACCAGGAGGTTGCACTGGAGAGGGTGCAGAGGAGATTTACCAGGATGTTGCACTGGAGAGGGTACAGAGGAGATTTACCAGGATGTTGCACTGGAGAAGGTAAAGAGGAGATTTACCAGGATGTTGCACTAGCGATGGTACAGCGGAGATTTACCAGGATGTTGCACTGGAGGGGGTACAGAGGAGATTTACCAGGATGTTGCACTGGAGAGGGAACAGAGGAGATTTACCAGGATGTTGCACTGGAGGGGGTACAGAGGAGATTTACCAGGATGTTGCACTGGAGGGGGTACAGAGGAGATTTACCAGGATGTTGCACTGGAGAGGGTACAGAGGAGATTTACCAGGATGTTGCACTGGAGAGCGTGCTGAGGAGATTTACCAGGATGTTGCACTGGAGAGGGTACAGAGGAGAGTTACCAGGATGTTGCACTGGAGAGGGTACAGAGGAGATTTACCAGGGTGTTGCAGTAGAGAGGTTACAGAGGAGATTTACCAGGATGTTGCACTGGAGAGGTTACAAAGGAGAGTTACCAGGATGTTGCACTGGAGACGGTACAGAGGAGATTTACCAGGATGTTGCACTGGAGAGGGTACAGAGGAGAGTTAGCAGGATGTTGCACTGGAGAGGGTACAGAGGAGATTTACCAGGATGTTGCACTGGAGAGGATACAGAGGAGAGTTACCAGGATGTTGCACTGGAGAGGGTACCGCGGAGATTTACCAGGATGTTGCACTAGAGAGGGTACAGAGGAGATTTACCAGGATGTTGCACTGGAGAGGGTGCTGAGGAGATTTACCAGGATGTTGCACTGGAGAGGGTACAGAGGAGATTTACCAGGATGTTGCACTGGAGAGGGTACAGAGGAGATTTACCAGGATGTTGCACTGGAGAGGGTGCTGAGGAGATTTACCAGGATGTTGCACTGGAGAGGGTGCAGAGGAGATTTACCAGGATGTTGCACTGGAGAGAGTACAAAGGAGAGTTACCAGTATGTTGCACTGGAGAGGGTACAGAGGAGAGTTAGCAGGATGTTGCACTAGGGAGGGTACAGAGGAGATTTACCAGGATGTTGCACTAGAGAGGGTACAGAGGAGATTTACCAGGGTGTTGCACTGGAGAGGGTACAGAGGAGATTTATCAGGATGTTGCACTGGAGAGGGTACACAGGAGATTTACCAGGATGTTGCACTGGAGAGGGTACAGAGGAGATTTACCAGGATGTTGCACTGGAGAGTGTACAGAGGAGATTTACCAGGATGTTGCACTGGAGTGGGTGCTGAGGAGATATACCAGGATGTTGCACTGGAGAGGGTGCAGAGGAGATTTACCAGGATGTTGCACTGGAGAGTGTACAGAGGAGATTTACCAGGATGTTGCACTGGAGAAGGTAAAGAGGAGATTTACCAGGATGTTGCACAGGAGAGAGTACAGAGGAGATTTACCAGGATGTTGCATTGGAGAGGGTACGGAGGAGATTTACCAGGATGTTGCACAGGAGAGAGTACAGAGGAGATTTACCAGGATGTTGCACAGGAGAGAGTACAGAGGAGATTTACCAGGATGTTGCATTGGAGAGGGTACAGAGGAGATTTACCAGGATGTTGCACTGGAGAGCGTGCTGAGGAGAGTTACCAGGATGTTGCACTGGAGAGGGTACAGAGGAGAGTTACCAGGATGTTGCACCGGAGAGAGTACAGAGGAGATTTACCAGGATGTTGCACTGGAGAGGGTACAAAGGAGAGTTACCAGGATGTTGCACTGGAGACGGTACAGAGGAGATTTACCAGGATGTTGCACTGGAGAGTGTACAGAGGAGATTTACCAGGATGTTGCACTGGAGAGTGTACAGAGGAGATTTACCAGGATGTTGCACTGGAGAAGGTAAAGAGGAGATTTACCAGGATGTTGCACTAGCGATGGTTCAGCGGAGATTTACCAGGATGTTGCACTGGAGGGGGTACAGAGGAGATTTACCAGGATGTTGCACTGGAGAGGGAACAGAGGAGATTTACCAGGATGTTGCACTAGAGAGGGTACAGAGGAGATTTACCAGGATGTTGCACTGGAGAGGGTACAGAGGAGATTTACCAGGATGTTGCACTGGAGAGCGTGCTGAGGAGATTTACCAGGATGTTGCACTGGAGAGGGTACAGAGGAGGGTT
>NW_027253325.1:243215-338215 GCF_044704955.1 Pristiophorus japonicus
AGTACTGCCCCTCCGACAGTGCGGCACTCCCTCAGTACTGCCCCTCCGACAGTGCCGCACTCCCTCAGTACTGCCCCTCCGACAGTGCGGCACTCCCTCAGTACTGCCCCTCCGACAGTGCGGCACTCCCTCAGTACCGCCCCTCCGACAGTGCGGCGCTCCCTCAGTACTGCCCCTCCGACAGTGCGGCACTCCCTCAGTACTGCCCCTCCGACAGTGCGGCGCTCCCTCAGTACTGCCCCTCCGACAGTGCGGCGCTCCCTCAGTACACGGGCACTGCGAGCACAGACGGTGATGGGTGAGTGGGACTGGGTGTGAGTTAAGACACGGGGCAGTGAGCACAGGGGGTGATGGGTGAGTGGGACTCGGGGTGAGTTAGGACACGGGTCAGTGAGCACAGGGGGTGATGGGTGAGTGGGACTGGGTGTGAGTTAGGACATGGGGCAGTGAGCACAGCTTGTGATGGGTGAGTGGGACTCGGGGCGAGTTAGGACACGGGGCAGTGAGCACAGGGGGTGATGGGTGAGGGGGACTGGGTGCGAGTTGGGACACGGGGCAGTGAGCACAGGGGGTGATGGGTGAGCGGGACTGGGTGTGAGTTAGGACACGGGGCAGTGAGCACAGGGGGTGATGGGTGAGTGGGACTCGGTGTGAGTTAGGACACGGGGGCAGCGGGGTTTTGAATGAGTTGATGGTTATGGGGGGTGGAAGGTGGGAGGCCGGCCAGGAATATTTGACTGATTCTCCCCCTCTCTGACCCTGAGGTTTACGTTAGCCGCCCCATCTTGGCTTGGAACGTGTGGGGCTTATGACCAAGAGCCCGAGTGATCTCCTTCTGAGCTGAAAGACTCTTGGAAGGATGGGACTCGGTGGAGGGAGTGAGTGTTGAAGGTGGTGGAGGGAGTGAGTGTTGGAGGTGGTGGGGAGCGTGGCCCATCGAGTGGGCTGCTTTGTCCTGGATGGTGTCGAGCTTCTCGAGTGTTGTTGGAGCTGCAACTCATCCAGGCCTCCTCTCATCCCAGGAATCAATCTAGTGAACCTTTGTTGCATTGTCTCCAAGTCATTGAAGGTTGGCATGCAGGTACAGCAGGCGGTGAAGAAGGCAAATGGTATGTTGGCCTTCATAGCGAGGGGATTTGAGTACAGGGGCAGGGAGGTCTTACTGCAGTTGTACAGGGCCTTGGTGAGACCACACCTGGAATATTGTGTTCGGTTTTGGTCTCCTAATCTGAGGAAGGACATTCTTGCTATTGAGGGAGTGCAGCGAAGGTTCACCAGACTGATTCCCGGGATGGCAGGACTGACAATATGAAGAAAGACTGGATCGACTAGGGGTCGAAAGGGGGAACAGGACCCTCAAGTTAATGTTAAAAAAATTGTGCGCGGACCACCGCACTCAATGGGCCAATGTGCTTAATGGCAATGAGGTCCACATCTCACAAAACAACAGGGGTCTCCCCACACCAGGCCATGACGGGGAGGCTCAGGAGAACACCAGGCCAGCTAACACTAACAGGGGTGAGTCCCCTGACAAAGAAAACATGTAGTTCCAAGTGGCTGGAACAAGTGATAGATCACACCGATCAGATGAATCGATTTGTGGCCACCAAATTGGGGAAGTCAAAAAGGCAACTTAAAAGGCACTTTGACAAGAAAGTACGTTCCTTTGACGAGGTACGAGACTCAGTAATGATTCCAAATTATGGGAAAAAGAAGCTCCTTCGAGCCCAGGTGTTGGGGACCACATACGATTATAGATTGATTGAACCTCGTGGTTTATTTGATTCAGTTACCAGGGAAGAAGGGTGTTCAGTACAAGACGTGGTCTATATAGACCGGTCAGCCTGACATCAGTAGTGGGTAAAATGATGGAATCAATTATTAAGGATGTCATAGCAGCGCATTTGGAAAGAGGTGACATGATAGGTCCAAGTCAGCATGGGTTTGTGAAAGGGAAATCATGCTTGACAAATCTTCTGGAATTTTTTGAGGATGTTTCCAGTAGAGTGGACAAGGGAGAACCAGTTGATGTGGTATATTTGGACTTTCAGAAGGCTTTCGACAAGGTCCCACACAAGAGATTAATGTGCAAAGTTAAAGCACATGGGATTGGGGGTAGTGTGCTGACATGGATTGAGAACTGGTTGTCAGACAGGAAGCAAAGAGTAGGAGTAAATGGGTACTTTTCAGAATGGCAGGCAGTGACTAGTGGGGTACCGCAAGGTTCTGTGCTGGGGCCCCAGCTGTTTACATTGTACATTAATGATTTAGACGAGGGGATTAAATGTAGTATCTCCAAATTTGCGGATGACACTAAGTTGGGTGGCAGTGTGAGCTGCGAGGAGGATGCTGTGAGGCTGCAGAGTGACTTGGATAGGTTAGGTGAGTGGGCAAATGCATGGCAGATGAAGTATAATGTGGATAAATGTGAGGTTATCCACTTTGGTGGTAAAAACAGAGAGACAGACTATTATCTGAATGGTGACAGATTAGGAAAAGGGGAGGTGCAACGAGACCTGGGTGTCATGGTACATCAGTCATTGAAGGTTGGCATGCAGGTACAGCAGGCGGTTAAGAAGGCAAATGGCATGTTGGCCTTCATAGCGAGGGGATTTGAGTACAGGGGCAGGGAGGTGTTGCTACAGTTGTACAGGGCATTGGTGAGGCCACACCTGGAGTATTGTGTACAGTTTTGATCTCCTAATCTGAGGAAGGACATTCTTGCTATTGAGAGAGTGCAGCGAAGGTTCACCAGACTGATTCCTGGGATGGCGGGACTGACCTATCAAGAAAGACTGGATCAACTGGGCTTGTATTCACTGGAGTTCAGAAAAATGAGAGGGGACCTCATAGAAACGTTTAAAATTCTGACGGGTTTAGACAGGTTAGATGCAGGAAGAATGTTCCCAAGGTTGGGGAAGTCCAGAACCAGGGGTCACAGTCTAAGGATAAGGGGTAAGCCATTTAGGATCGAGATGAGGAGAAACTTCTTCACCCAGAGAGTGGTGAACCTGTGGAATTCTCTACCACAGAAAGTTGTTGAGGCCAATTCACTAAATATATTCAAAAAGGAGTTAGATGAGGTCCTTACTACTCGGGGGATCAAGGGTTATGGTGAGAAAGCAGGAATGGGGTACTGAAGTTTCATGTTCAGCCATGAACTCATTGAATGGCGGTGCAGGCTAGAAGGGCCGAATGGCCTACTCCTGCACCTATTTTCTATGTTTCTATGTTTCTACGAGAGGAGATTTGATCGAGGTATTCAAAATCATGATGGATCTGGACAGAGTAGAGAGAGAGAAACTGTTCCCCATTGGTTGGAGAATCAGAGGACACAGATTTAAGGCGATTGGCTGAAGGCGACACGAGGTGTATTAAAAGAGATGGCAGAAGTTATAGCAGATGCATTCGTTATAATCTACCAAAATTGTCTGGACTCTGGGGAGGTACCAGCGGATTGGAAAGCAGCTAATGTGACGCCTCTGTTTAAAAAAGGGGGCAGACAAAAGGCAGGTAACTATAGGCCGGTTAGTTTAACATCTGTAGTGGGGAAAATGCTTGAAAGTATCATTAAGGAAGAAATAGCGGGACATCTAGATAGGAATAGTGCAATCGAGCAGACACAACATGGATTCATGAAAGGGAAATCATGTTCAACTAATTTACTGGAATTCTTTGAGGATATAACGAGCGTGGTGGATAGAGGTGTACCGATGGATGTGGTGTATTTTAGATTTCCAAAAGGCATTCGATAAGGTGCCACACAAAAGGTTACTGCAGAAGATAGAGGTATGCGGAGTCAGTGGAAATGTATTAGCATGGATAGAGAATTGGCTGGCTAACAGAAAGCAGAGAATCGGGATAAATGGGTCCTTTTCCGGCTGGAAATCGGTGGTTAGTGGTGTGCCACAGGGATCGATGCTGGGACCACAACTGTTTACAATATACATAGATGACCTGGAAGAGGGGACAGAGTGCAGTGTAACAAAATTTTCAGATGACACTAAGATTAGTGGGAAAGCGGGTTGTGTAGAGGACACAGAGAGGCTGCAAAGAGATTTAGATAGGTTAAGCGAATGGGCTAAGGTTTGGCAGATGGAATACAATGTCGGAAAGTGTGAGGTCATCCACCTTGAGAAAAAAACAGTAAAAGGGAATATTATTTGAATGGGGAGAAATTACAACATGCTGAGGTGCAGAGGGACCTGGAGGTCCTTGTGCATGAATCCCAAAAAGTTAGTTTGCAGGTGCAGCAGGAAATCAGGAAGGCGAATGGGATGTTGGCCTTCATTGCGAGAGGGATGGAGTACAAAAGCAGGGAGGTCCTGCTGCAACTGTACAGGGTATTGGTGAGGCCGCACCTGGAGAACTGCATGCAGTTTTGGTCACCTTACTTAAGGAAGGATATACTAGCTTTGGAGGGGGTACAGAGACGATTCACTCGGCTGATTCCGGAGATGAGGGGGCTACCTTATGATGATAGATTGAGTAGACTGGGTCTTTACTCGTTGGAGTTCAGAAGGATGAGGGGTGATCTTATAGAAACATTTAAAATAATGAAAGGGATAGACAAGATCGAGGCAGAGAGGTTGTTTCCACTGGTCGGGGAGTCTAGAACTAGGGGGCACAGGCTCAAAATACGGAGGAGCCAATTTAAAACCGAGTTGAGAAGGAATTTCTTCTCCCAGAGGGTTGCGAATCTGTGGAATTCTCTGCCCAAGGAAGCAGTTGAGGCTAGCTCATTGAATGTATTCAAATCACAGATAGATAGATTTTTAACCAATAAGGGAATTAAGGGTTACGGGGAGCGGGCGGGTAAGTGGAGCTGAGTCCACGGCCAGATCAGCCATGATCTTGTTGAATGGCGGAGCAGGCTCGAGGGGCTAGATGGCCGACTCCTGTTCCTAATTCTGATGTTCTTATGAAACGTGTTTTTACGCAGCGAGTGTTTAGGATCTGGAATGTGCTGACTGAGAGGGTGGGGGAGGCAGACTCAGTCGTGGCTTTCAGAAGGGGAATTGGATACGTCCCTGAGGGAGGGAGATGTGCCGGGCTCCGGGGAGAGGGCCGGGGGGGGGGGGGGTGGGACTGGCTGAGGTGCCCTTTGCAGAGAGCCGTCAGGGGCTCGAGGGGCCGAATGACGGCCTCCTGGGCTGTAACCGCACATTTTACATTTCTGTCTCAGGTTTGTGGTATCCGCAGTGTTTTTGAGTTTTTTTTGGGACTGTGAAGCTGTCCGGGTTTTGTTTTGAACCAGCTGTAGGCGGACCAGCCCGGAGTATTCAGAATGTTCCGTGTGTTTTTCTGCCCGAGTTCTGGAGTGTAGGCGTTACTATTTTGGGCTCAATTCCAAATTCCTTCCTGCTGTGGTTATCCAGCCTCAAGAATAAGCTGCACAAAAACAGAGCAAAAAATGATGTCATTTTCAAGATAGGCCAAAGCAACTGGTGTGATTGGCGAGCGCACTTTTCTCTCGACAAGGGAAGATCGTAAGAAACAGGAGCAGGAGTCGGCCATTCGGCCCCTCGAGCCTGCTCCGCCATTTAATACGATCATGGCTGATCCCATCAGGGACTCAGCTCCACTTCCCTGCCCGCCCCCTTAACCCCTTATCGGTTAAGAAACTGTCTATCTCTGTCTTAAATATATTCAATGTCCCGGCCTCCACAGCTCTCTGGGGCAGTGAATTCCACAGATTTACAACCCTCCGAGAGAAGAAATTCCTCCTCATCTCAGTTTTAAATGGGCGGCCCCTTATTCTAAGACCATGCCCCCTAGTTCTAGTCTCCCCCATCAATGGAAACATCCTCTCTGCATCCACCTTGTCAAGCCCCCTCATAATCTGATACGTTTCGATAAGATCACCTCTCATTCTTCTGAATTCCAATGAGTAGAGGCCCAACCTCCTCAACCTTTCCTCATAAGTCAACCCCCTCATCCCCGGAATCAACCGAGTGAACCTTCTCTGAACTGCCTCCAAAGCAAGTATATCCTTTCGTAAATACGGAGACCAAAACTGCACGCAGTACTCCAGGTGTGGCCTCACCAATACCCTGTATAACTGGAGCAAGACTTCCCTGCTTTTATACTCCATCCCCTTTGCAATAAAGGCCAAGATACCATTGGCCTTCCTGATCACTTGCTGTACCTGCATACTATCCTTTTGTGTTTCATGCACAAGTAACCCCCAGGTCCCGCTGTACTGCGGCACTTTGCAATCTTTCTCCATTTAAATTATAACTTGCTCTTTGATTTTTTTCTGCCAAACTGCATGACCTCACACTTTCCAACATTATACTCCATCTGACAAAGTTTTGCCCACTCACTGAGCCTGTCTCTGTCCTTTTGCAGATTTTTTGTGTCCTCCTCACACATTGCTTTTCCTCCCATCTTTGTATCGTCAGCAAACTTGTCTACGTTACACTCAGTCCCTTCTTCCAAGTCGTTAATATAGATTGTAAATAGTTGGGGTCCCAGCACTGATCCCTGCGACACCCCACTAGTTACTGGTTGCCAACCCGAGAATGAACCATTTATCCCGACTCTCTGTTCTCTGTTAGTTAGCCAATCCTCTATCCATGCTAATATATTACCCCCAACCCCGTGAACTTTTATCTTGTGCAGTAACCTTTTTTGTGAAACCCTTGTGTTTCGAAGGTTCAAGGCTTTTGTTGCTATTGGTGACAATAACAGGCATGTTGAATGGGTGACAAGTGTTCTAAGGAACTAGCCACTGCAATTTGTGAAGCTATCATGAAGTTCTCAAGATTATGAAAGGGAAATCATGCTTGGCAAATCTGCTAGAATGTTTTGAGAATGTAACTAGTAGAGTGGACAAGGGAGAACCAGTGGATGTGGTGTATTTAGACTTTCAAAGGGCTTTTGACAAGGTCCCACACAAGAGATTGGTGTGTAAAATTAAAGCACATGGTATTGAGGATAATGTACTGATGGGGATAGAGAACTGGTTGGCAGACAGGAAGCAGAGAGTCGGGATAAACGGGTCCTTTTCAGAATGGCAGGCAGTGACTAGTGGAGTGCCGCAGGGCTCAGTGCTGGGACCCCAGCTATTTACAATATACATTAAAGATTTGGATGAAGGAATTGAGTGTAATATCTCCAAGTTTGCAGATGACACTAAGCTGGGTGACGGTGTGAGCTGTGAGGAGGATGTTAAGAGGCTGCAGAGTGACTTGGACAGGTTAGGTGAGTGGGCAAATGCATGGCAGATGCAGTATAATGTGGATAAATGTGAGGTTATCCACTTTGGTGGCAAAAACAGGAAGGCAGAATATTATCTGAATGGTGACAGATTAGGAAAAGCAGAGGTGCAACGAGACCTGGGTGTCATGGTACATCAGTCATTGAAAGTTGACATGCAGGTACAGCAGGCGATGAAGAAGGCAAATGGTATGTTGGCCTTCATAGCGAGGGGATTTGAGTATAGGAGCAGGGAGGTCTTACTGCAGTTGTACAGGGCCTTGGTGAAACATAGAAAATAGGTGCAGGAGCAGGCCATTCGGCCCTTCGAGCCTGCACCACCATTCAATAAGATCATGGCTGATCATTCCCTCAGTACCCCATTCCTGCTTTCTCTCCATACCCCTTGATCCCTTTAGCCGTAAGGGCCACATCTAACTCCTTTTTGAATATATCCAACGAACTGGCCTCAACAACTTTCTGTGGTAGAGAATTCCACAGGTTCACAATTCTCTGAGTGAAGAAGTTTCTCCTCATCTCGGTCCTAAATGGCTTACCCCTTATCCTTAGACTGTGTCCCCTGGTTCTGGACTTCCCCAACATCGGGAACATTCTTCCTGCATCTAACCTGTCTAAACCCGTCAGAATTTTATATGTTTCTATGAGGTCCTCTCTCATTCGTCTACCATTCTCTACCATCAACGATGTCTCCGCGAGATCCTACAAATCCCCCGGGAGGACAGACGCACCAACGTTAGCGTCCTCGACCAGGCCAACATCCCCAGCATCGAAGCACTGACCACACTCGACCAGCTCCGCTGGGCAGGGCCACATTGTCCGCATGTCCCCCAGACACGAGACTCCCCAAAGCAAGCGCTCTACTCGGAACTCCTTCACGGGCAAATGGGCCAAAGGTGGGCAGAGGAAACGTTACAAGGGACCACCCTCAAAGCCTCCCTGATAAAGTGCAACATCCCCACCGACACCTTGGAGTCCCTGGCCCAAAGACCAGTCCGCCCTAAGTGGAGGGAGTGCATCCGGGAGGGCGCTGAGCACCTGGAGTCTTGTCGCCGAGAGCGTGCAGAAACCAAGCGCAGGCAGCGGAAGGAGCGTGCGGCAAACCAGTCCCACCCTCCCCTTCCCTCAACCACTGTCTGTCCCACCTGTGACAGGGACTGTGGTTCTCGTATTGGACTGTTCAGCCAGCTCAGGACTCGTGTTAAGAGTGGAGGCAAGTCTTCCTCGATTCTGAGGGACTGCTTATGATGATGAGATACAGAGTAAAGCTCCCTCTACACTGTCCCATCAAACACTCCCAGGGCAGGTACAGCACGAGGTTAGATACAGAGTAAAGCTCCCTCTACACTGTCCCATCAAACACTCCCAGGGCAGGTACAGGGGGTTAGATACAGAGTAAAGCTCCCTCTACACTGTCCCATCAAACACTCCCAGGGCAGGTACAGGGGGTTAGATACAGAGTAAAGCTCCCTCTACACTGTCCCATCAAACACTCCCAGGGCAGGTACAGCACGAGGTTAGATACAGAGTAAAGCTCCCTCTCCACTGTCCCATCAAACACTCCCAGGGCAGGTACAGGGGGTTAGATACAGAGTAAAGCTCCCTCTACACTGTCCCATCAAACACTCCCAGGGCAGGTACAGGGGGTTAGATATGAGTAAAGCTCCCTCTACACTGTCCCATCAAACACTCCCAGAGCAGGTACAGCACGGGGTTAGATACAGAGTAAAGCTCTGATAGGTCCTTACTACACAGTATAAATGCACACCAGGCCCATACTTGAGAGAAGGTCAGTCTGTGACCTGTCCTTTATTCCTGAGCACTCAAGTGATGAAGGTGGGTGGAGCTGACCCTTTTATACCTGAAGGTCCAGGTCAGGAGTGTCTCGCACCTAGTGGTCAGTGTTCTCACGGTGTACAACTTAGGTCAGTTTATACATGGGTTACAATGCTGGTTGAATACATGACATCACCTCCCCCCCAAAGTCTTATTGGGATCACAGGTTAAGTCTCTCTGGTGGTTTACGCTCCCTTGTAGAGCGCCTGAGTTGGGGCTCCGGTTGTTGGGTGCTGGCCTGAGTGTCTGCTGTTTGTGGTGCCTCAGGCCTGTCCGGACTGCCCACAGTGACTGGGCTCTCCTCCACTTGGTTCCGGTGTTCGGTCACCTGTGGTGGAGTGAACTCTACATCGTGTTCTTCCTCTGCTTCTTCTATGGGGTTGCTGAACCTCCTTTTTGTTTGATCCACGTGTTTGCGGCAGATTTATCCATTGGTAAGTTTAACTACCAGAACCCTATTCCCCTCTTTGGCAAACACAGTGCCTGCGAGCCATTTGGGCCCTGCAGCGTAGTTGAGGACAAAAACAGGATCATTTACATCAATACATCGCGCCCTCGCATTCCTGTCATGGTAGTGATATTGTGACTGGCGCCTGCTCTCGACAATTTCTTTCATGGTGGGGTGTATAAGGGATAATCAGGTTTTGAGCGTCCTTTTCATTAGTAGCTCTGCGGGTGGAACCCCTGTGAGCGAGTGTGGTCGGGATCTATTGGCCAACAGGAGGCGTGATAAGCGGGTTTGTAGGGAAACCCCCTTGGATTCTGAGCATCCCCTGTTTGATTATCTGCACTGCTCGTTCTGCCTGGCCGTTTGAGGCCGGCTTGAACGGTGCCGTTCTAACATGGTTAATTCCATTGCCTGCCATGAAGTCCTGGAATTCAGTGCTTGTGAAGCACGGGCCATTGTCGCTGACCAAGATGTCCGGTAGACCGTGGGCGGCGAACATTGCCCGTAGACTTTCTACCGTGGCAAAGGATGTGCTTGAATTTAAAATGTCACACTCGATCCATTTGGAGTAGGCGTCTACTACACCCAAAAACATTTTCCCCATGAAAGGACCTGCGTAGTCCACATGGATACGTGACCAAGGCATGGCGGGCCATGGCCAGGGGCTAAGGGGGACTTCCCTGGGCGCATTGCCCAGCTGGGCACACGTGTTGCACCTGCGAACACAATGTTCCAGATCTGCGTCTATCCCTGGCCACCAAACGTGTGACCTGGCAATTGCCTTCATCGTGACAATGCCCGGGTGCCCATTGTGAAGTTCTCTGATGAACGCCTCTCTGCCCATCTGGGGCATGACTACTCGGTCTCCCCACAGTAGGCAATCGGCCTGAATCGAGAGTTCATCCTTGCGCCTGTGAAATGGTTTAAATTTCTCAGGGTATGCCCTGTACGTGGCTGCCCAGTCCCCATTCAGGACACATTTCTTGACTAGAGACAATAGCGGGTCTCTATTTGTCCAGACTTTAATCTGACAGGCTGTCACGGGTGAGCCTTCGCTTCCGAAAGCTTCAACAGCCATGACCATCTCAGCACCATGCTCGGTAGCCCCCTCAGTGGTGGCTAGTGGGAGCCTGCTGAGTGCATCAGCGCAGTTTTCAGTGCCCTGTCTGTGCCGAATTGTGTAGTCATAGGCAGCTAACGTGAGTGCCCACCTCTGTATGCGGGCCAATGCATTCGCATTTATGGCCTTGTTGTCGGCCAAAAGGGACGTTAGGGGTTTGTGATCTGTCTCCAGCTCAAATTTCCTGCCAAACAGGTACTGGTGCATTTTCTTTACCGCATATACACATGCGAGCGCCTCCTTTTCTACCATCCCGTAACCCCTTTCTGCCTGGGACAGACTCCTGGAGGCATAAGCTACCGGCTGTAACTGACCCTTGGCATTGACATGCTGCAACACACACCCGACACCATAGGACGACGCATCGCATGTTAACACAAGTTTCTTACATGGGTCATATAGCGTTAACAGATTGTTGGAACATAACAAATTGCGTACTCTATTAAAAGCCCTTTCCTGGCTGTCCCCCCAGACCCATGGTTTAAATCCCAGTTTCTCGTCGCCATTGATAGGTCCTTACTATACAGTATAAATGCACACGAGGCCCATGCTTGAGAGAAGGTCAGTCTGTGACCTGTCCTTTATTCCTGAGCACTCAAGTGGTGAAGGTGGGTGGAGCTGACCCTTTTATTCCTGAAGGTCCAGGTTAGGAGTGTCTCCCACCTAGTGGTCAGTGTTCTCACGGTGTATAACTTAGGTCAGTTTATACATGGGTTACAATGCTGGTTGAATACATGATAAGCTCCCTCTACACTGTCCCATCAAACACTCCCAGGGCAGGTACAGGGGGTTAGATACAGAGTAAAGCTCCCTCTACACTGTCCCATCAAACATTCCCAGGGCAGGTACAGGGGGTTAGATACAGAGTAAAGCTCCCTCTACACTGTCCCATCAAACATTCTCAGGGCAGGTACAGGGGGTTAGATACAGAGTAAAGCTCCCTCTACACTGTCCCATCAAACATTCCCAGGGCAGGTACAGGGGGTTAGATACAGAGTAAAGCTCCCTCTACACTGTCCCATCAAACATTCCCAGGGCAGGTACAGGGGGTTAGATACAGAGTAAAGCTCCCTCTACACTGTCCCATCAAACATTCCCAGGGCAGGTACAGGGGGTTAGATACAGAGTAAAGCTCCCTCTACACTGTCCCATCAAACATTCCCAGGGCAGGTACAGCATGGGTTTAGATACAGAGTAAAGCTTCCTCTACACTGTCCCATCAAACATTCCCAGGGCAGGTACAGGGGGTTAGATACAGAGTAAAGCTCCCTCTACACTGTCCCATCAAACATTCCCAGGGCAGGTACAGCACGGGGTTAGATACAGAGTAAAGCTCCCTCTACACTGTCCCATCAAACACTCCCAGGACAGGTACAGGGGGTTAGATACAGAGTAAAGCTCCCTCTACACTGTCCCCAGGTACAGGGGGTTAGATACAGAGTAAAGCTCCCTCTACACTGTCCCATCAAACACTCCCAGGGCAGGTACAGGGGGTTAGATACAGAGTAAAGCTCCCTCTACACTGTCCCATCAAACACTCCCAGGGCAGGTATAGGGGGTTAGATACAGAATAAAGCTCCCTCTACACTGTCCCATCAAACACTCCCAGGGCAGGTACAGGGGGTTAGATACAGAGTAAAGCTCCCTCTACACTGTCCCATCAAACACTCCCAGGGCAGGTACAGGGGGTTAGATACAGAGTAAAGCTCCCTCTACACTGTCCCATCAAACACTCCCAGGTCAGGTACAGGGGGTTAGATACAGAATAAAGCTCCCTCTACACTGTCCCATCAAACACTCCCAGGGCAGGTACAGGGGGTTAGATACAGAGTAAAGCTCCCTCTACACTGTCCCATCAAACACTCCCAGGGCAGGTACAGGGGGTTAGATACAGAGTTTGTGAGATGCGGGAGAGGTTGAGGTAAGGAGACGGAGCTGAGAATAACAGACAGTTTATTCGGAGCACACCTGCCCCACAAACAGTGATTTAAAGTCCAGACATTCATCTCGTAGAAAGGTTCACAGCCGCCTGGGCCCCAGTAATTCGACACATCCCGGTTACACCCCTCGGCAGAACACAGTCCCACGTCACAGGGTGAGGCATCTCCTCGAGATCGGCCGTCCAAAATCTTCAAACGGTTCATCAATTCAACTTACATGATGGCGAATTGGGTGTGATAATAAGTGGGAGGGAGTGAGAGGGGAGTGAGAGGGGGAGCGACAGAGAGGGGGAGAGAGAGAGAGAGGGGGAGAGAGAGAGAGAGAGGGAGAGAGAGAGGGGGGGAGAGAGAGAGAGAGAGAGAGAGAGAGAGGGAGAGAGAGAGAGAGAGAGAGAGAGAGAGAGAGAGAGGGAGCGACAGAGAGGGGGAGAGAGAGAGAGAGAGAGGGGGAGAGAGAGAGAGAGGGGGAGCGACAGAGAGGGGGAGAGAGAGAGAGGGGGAGGAGACAGAGAGGGGGAGCGACAGAGAGGGGGAGAGAGAGAGAGAGGGGGAGGAGACAGAGAGGGGGAGAGAGAGAGAGAGGGGGAGGAGACAGAGAGGGGGAGCGACAGAGAGGGGGAGAGAGAGAGAGAGAGGGAGCGACAGAGAGGGGGAGCGACAGAGAGGGGGAGAGAGAGAGAGAGGGGGAGAGAGAGAGAGAGAGGGAGCGACAGAGAGGGAGGAGAGAGAGAGAGAGAGAGGGGAGAGAGAGAGAGAGGGAGCGACAGAGAGGGGGAGCGACAGAGAGGGGGAGAGAGAGAGAGAGGGGGAGAGAGAGAGAGAGAGGGAGCGACAGAGAGGGGAGCGACAGAGAGGGGGAGAGAGAGAGAGAGGGGGAGAGAGAGAGAGAGAGGGAGCGACAGAGAGGGGGAGAGAGAGAGAGGGGGAGAGAGAGAGAGAGGGAGCGACAGAGAGGGGGAGCGACAGAGAGGGGGAGAGAGAGAGAGGGGGAGAGAGAGAGATGGGGAGAGAGAGAGAGGGAGCGACAGAGAGGGGGAGAGAGAGAGAGAGAGAGAGAGAGAGGGGAGAGAGAGAGGGGGGGAGAGACAGAGAGGGGGAGAGAGAGAGAGGGGGAGAGAGAGGGGGGGGAGAGAGAGAGGGGGAGAGAGAGGGGGAGCGACAGAGAGGTGAGAGAGAGAGAGAGAGGGTGCGACAGAGAGGGGGAGAGAGAGAGAGAGAGGGAGCGACAGAGAGGGGAGAGAGAGAGGGGGAGAGAGAGAGAAGGGGAGCGAGGGGGAGCGACAGAGAGGGGGAGAGAGAGAGAGGGGGAGAGAGAGGGGGAGAGAGAGAGAGGGGGAGAGAGAGGGGGAGCGACAGAGAGGGTGAGAGAGAGAGAGAGAGAGGGAGCGACAGAGAGGGGGAGAGAGAGAAGGGGAGCGACAGAGAGGGGGAGAGAGAGAGAGGGGGAGAGAGAGAGAGAAAGACAGAGAGAGAGAGAGAGAGAGAGACGGAGAGCGAGAGAGAGAAAGACAGAGAGAGGGAGTGAGAGAGGGGGAGCGACAGAGAGGGGGAGAGACAGAGAGGGGGAGAGAGAGAGAGAGAGAGGGAGCGACAGAGAGGGGAAGAGAGAGAGAGAGAAAGACAGAGAGAGGGAGAGAGAGAGAGAGAGAGAGCGCGAGAGAGAGAGACGGAGAGAGTGAGAGAAAGACAGAGAGAGAGAGAGAGAGAGAGACGGAGAACGAGAGAGAGAAAGACAGAGAGAGGGAGAGAGAGAGGGGGAGCGACAGAGAGAGAGAGAGAAAGACAGAGAGAGAGGGAGAGAGAAAGACAGAGATGGGGAGAGAGAGAGGGAGAGGGAGCGACAGAGAGGGCGAGCGACAGAGAGAGAGAAAGACAGAGAGAGGGAGAGAGAGAGGGAGCGACAGAGAAAGAGAGAGAGCGAGAGAGTGAAAGACAGAGAGCGAGAGAGAGAAAGACAGAGAGAGAGAGAGAAAGACAGAGAGCGAGAGAGAGAGAGACGGAGAGTGAGAGAGAGAAAGACAGGGAGCGAGAGACACAACCCCTCTCCTCTAACCCCGAGGCTCGGGGACAGGACGGAGGGATGTGCCTGGAGTGTGACTCAGTGTGAAGGAGGGGGTTTTGGGGCTGGGGTGGGGGGTTCGGGGGCTTTAAACGATCCGGGTAACGGCAGACCCCGGGTGTAAAGTCCTGACCCTGCAGTACAGACTCACACGAGGTACATGCTGAAGTCAAGGTCACTCTGGACCTGCACCTTTATTACACAGCTCTCGAGTGCAACACTTGTCTGAGACCTGCCTTTATATACCTGTCTGGGACAGGTCTCCAGTGTCTCCTGCAAGTACACCCCTGGTGGTAAGGTAAGCTGGTGGTTACAGGTCATCCCTGGTTACAGTCATGTATAGCATGGTAAGATACAGTTATGTACAGTAGTGTGAGATACATGACATCACCCTCCCCCAAGGTCTTATTGCCTTTATAGATTCAGTCTCTCAGGTGGTCTACGCTCTCGCGTGGAGCATCTTAGTTGTGGTTCAGTTGTTTGCCTTGGTGCCTGTTTTTCTTTCGGTGTGATTGCTTGTATCTCGCCTGGGCTGTCTGTTGAGACTGCCCTTTCCTCAGGTTGTTCCCTCTGTCTGTCCACCAGGTGTGGTGTGAGTTCCACATTGTAGTCTGCCTCTGGTTCCGCAGTGTTGTTGGTGAATCTACATTTGACTTGGTCTACATGCCTCCGGCAGGTTTTGCCATTGTCCATTTGTACCACCAGTAGCCTGTTTGCTTCCTTGTCTGTTACTGTCCCTGCAAGCCATTTGGGACCCCTGCCATAGTTTAGCACAAACACTTTGTCCCCTATCTCATTCCACCTCCCCCTCGAATTTCGGTCATGGTACTCAGTCAGCTTACGGCGCTTTGCCTCAACAATTTCGTGCATGTCTGGGAGGATTAATGAGAGCCTAGTCTTTAAGGTCCGTTTCATCAACAGTTGCACGGGGGGATCCCAGTCAATGAGTGCGGACGAGATCTGTATGCCAGCAGCAGTCGCGACAGGCGACCCTGCAGCGTGGGACCTTGGATTTTAAGCATGCCTTGTTTAATGATTTGCACTGCTCTCTCCCCCCGGCCGTTGGAGGCCGGCTTGAACGGTCCCATCTTGACATGATTTATGCCGTGGTCAATTATAAAGTCTTGGAATTCTGCGCTGGTGAAGCACGGACCATTGTCACTGACCAATATGTCAGGGATTCCGTGCGTTGCAAACATGGTTGCGAGGCTCTCCACAGTGGTGGAGGTTGTGCTCGAGTTTAAAATGGTGCATTCGATCCACTTTGAAAATGCATCTACAACTACGAGGAACATTTTGCCCATGAATGGGCCCGCATAGTCTACGTGCACCCGCGACCACGGTTTGGTAGGCCAGGGGTTCAGTGGAGCCTCGCTGGGGGCATTGCTGAGTTGGGCACAAATGGTGCACCTTCGGACGCAGAGCTCTAAGTCCGCGTCAATGCCAGGCCACCAGGTGTGGGATCTGGCTATGGCCTTCATGAGAATGATCCCCGGGTGCTCACGGTGGAGCTCCCGGACAAATGCCTCTCTGTCTCGCAGAGGCATGACTACTCGGCTGCCCAACATCAGGCAGTCTGCTTGTAGTGATAGCTCATGCATGCGCCTGTGAAAGGGTTTTAATTCCTCGGGGCAGGCATTGCGAGCCTCTGCCCAGTCACCGGTTAGGACACATCTTTTTACTTAGGATAACCTGGGGTCGCTGGCCGTCCAGGCTCTGATTTGGCGAGCCGTCATGGGCGAACCTGTGGACTCAAAGGCATTGATTGCCATGACTATCTCACAGTCCTGTTCGTCAGACCCTTCCGTGGTCACCAGGGGTAGCCTGCTGAGCGCGTCGGCACAGTTGTCTGTGCCTGGTCTGTGCCTTATGGTATAGTCGTAGGACGCCAGCATGAGTGCCCACCATTGAATTCGCGCCGAGGCGTTGGCGTTTGTTGCCTTGCTCTCGGATAGGAGGGACGTGAGGGGCTTGTGGTCGGTTTCTAACGCAAACTTGGCCCCGAAAAGATACTGGTGCATCTTTTTGACACCGTACACGCACGCGAGCGCCTCCTTCTCTACCATTCCGTGCCCGCGCTCGGCCCGTGAAAGTGACCTGGAGGCATAAGCTATGGGTTGTAATTTGCCCGCACTATTGACATGTTGCAAAAAGCACCCGACCCCATACGCTGACACATCACATGTGAGAACTAGCTTTTTACCTGGGTCAAAGAAAGTGAAAACACTGTTGGAACACAGAAGGTTACATGCCTTATTGAAGGCGCGTTCCTGGGCGTCCCCCCAAAACCAATCGCACCCCTTCCTGAGTAGCACGTGGAGAGGCTCCAGCAGCGTGCTTAAGTTCTGCATAAAGTTCCCAAAGTAATTGAGTAGCCCGAGAAAGGCACGCAGTTCTGAGACATTCCGGGGCCTGGGTGCCAGGCGAATTGCTTCTGTTTTGGACTCTGTTGGGCGGATTCCATCAGCGGCAATCCTTCTGCCCAAAAATTCAACCTCAGGTGCGAGAAACAGGCACTTGGATTTCTTGACTCGTAGGCCTACCCGATCCAACCGCTTTAGTACTTCCTCCAAAGTACGGAGATGGGAGTCGGTGTCCCTGCCCGTGATAAGTATGTCATCTTATACAACCGTCCCCGGGATGGACTTGAGCAGACTCTCCATGTTGCGCTGGAATATGGCAGCTGCCGACCTGATGCCGAATGGGCATCGATTGTACATGAAAAGGCCTCGATGTGTGTTGATGGTGGTGAGTAGCTTGGATTCCTCGGTCAATTCTTGCGTCATATACGCAGATGTGAGGTCTAGTTTTGAGAAAAGTTTACCTCCAGCCAATGTGGCAAATAAGTCCTCCACTCTGGGCAGCGGGTACTGGTCCTGGAGGGAGACTCTGTTTATGGTAGATTTGTAGTCCCCACAGATTCCTATGGATCCATCAGGCTTCATGACCGGGACGATGGGACTTGCCCAGTCGCTATATTCCACAGGTGATATAATGCCTTCCCGCAGAAGCCTGTCTAGTTCGTGCTCAATCTTTTCCCTCATCACATAGGGTACAGCTCTGGCCTTGTGATGGACCGCTCTAGCATCCTGTGTGATGTAGATTTTGACTTTGGCCCCTTTGAAAGTGCCCACACCTGGCTGAAAGAGATGTTCAAATCGCTTTATAACTGTTGAGCAGGAGGTCCGTTCCTCTAATGACATGGCATGGACATCATCCCATTTCCAGTTTAGTTTTGCCAGCCAGCTTCTCCCCAGCAGTGCTGGGGGGTCTCCGGGGACAATCCACAGGGGAAGTCGGTTCATTGTCCCTTTGTGTGTGACAGAGAGCATGGCGCTGCCGAGGACTGGTACGATTTCTTTGGTATCGGTCCTTAGTTTGGTGTCGACCCTTGTGAATTTTGGTCTGTCTCTTTTATGCGGCCAGTTGTTCAAATTGTTGAGCGCCCATGAGAGATTGACTCGCTCCCGTATCCAGCTCCATGTTGACAGATATCCCGTTGAGTGGGACCCTCATCATTATAGGAGGCGTCCTGTTGTAGGAGCAGCGGCCATTGATCGTGTTGACCCGCTGTCCATCGGTGTCCTGGGTACTGTCCCTACCATCTTCTGGTCCGCTTTCCGACCCATCCGATTCGTATACCAGCCAAGCTGCCGTTTTTTTGCACATGCGGGCCAAATGCCCTGTATATTCACAGTTCCTGCAAACAGCCTGCTGGAATCGACATTCCCTTGACCAGTGCCCACCCCCACACCTCCAGCACAGACCTGTTCCATTATTCAAAGTGTTCCCAAAGAATGAGCTGCGTCTGGCTGATCTCTCTTGAGCTTCTCTCAGTTTGTAGTTGATTGCTCGCATTGTGGGTTGATGAGGTGTGAACGGCCGTTCCTGTGGCCCTTGATGGCTTCTGCCTGCTGTCGAGAGCCTGTTCTCCCGGTTTTGTCTGTGTGTGGGGATAGCAGCTTGATGGCTTCTGCCTGCTGTCGAGAGCCTGTTCTCCCGGTTTTGTCTGTGTGTGGGGATAGCAGCTTGATGGCTTCTGCCTGCTGTCGAGAACCTGTTCTCCCGGTTTTGTCTGTGTTTGGGGATAGCAGCTTGATGGCTTCTGCCTGCTGTCGAGAGCCTGTTCTCCCGGTTTTGTCTGTGTGTGGGGATAGCAGCTTGATGGCTTCTGCCTGTTGTCGAGAGCCTGTTCTCCCGGTTTTGTCTGTGTGTGGGGGTAGCAGCTTGTTTAGTGCTGTGAACTTCTTGTTCCGATATTTCGTTAGTTGTCGTACCTGCATTGTAAATCAACCTCGTTTCTTCTTCCCCAACCAAGAATGTCTGTGCAACCAGTGCTGCTGCCTCTAAGGTCAGGTTCTTGGTCTCTATGAGCTTTCGGAATATGCCTGCGTGGCTTATTCCTTCAATGAAAAAGTCTCTCAGCATTTCTCTCCTCAGTTCATCGGAGAACTCACATAAACTAGCCAACCTCCGAAGTTCCGCCACGAAGTCGGGTATGCTCTGGCCCACACAGCGTCTGTAGTTGTAGAACCTGTGTCTGGCCATGTGTAGGCTGCTCGCTGGCTTCAGGTGGTCTCTTACCAGTGTGCTCAATTCTTCAAACGACTTGCTTGCTGGTTTCTCGGGTGCCAACAGATCCTTCATTAAAGCGCATGTTTTCGAGCCACAGCTGGTCAAGGGATGGGCTCTTCTCTTGTCTGCCTTATCGTCGCCTAACCAGTCTTTGGTTACAAAGCTTTGCTGGAGCCTTTCTATAAAGTCCTCCCAATTGTCTCCCGCATTATACTTTTCATCTGATCCGTTGTTCGCCATTCTGTGGATTCTGTAATCCCGTAACTCGTCGCCAGTGTAAAGTCCTGTCCCCTCAGTACAGATTCACACGAGGCATGTAGTGAAGTCAAGGTCACTCTGGACCTGCACCTTTATTTCACAGCTCTGGAATGCTGCACTTGCCTGAGACCTGTCCTTATATACCTGTCTCTTGCAAGTGCACCCCTGGTGGTAAGGTATGCTGGTGGTTACAAGTCATATCTTATTACAGTCATGTATAGCATGTTAGGATACAGTTATATGTAATAATGTAAGATACATGACAGGTACTCTAACCCATGGCCCTCTGACTGATGAGTGAAGAGAGCGTGCTACGCACTGATTGACAGCTAACTCCAACAACCTGACTTTGCACAGGAAACTGACAGGTTTCGTTTCAGTCTTGCCTGCATTTCCTGTTTCATGTGATCAAACCCTGCACGCTTGCAAACTCCCCGTCCCCTCTCTGTGAGATTGTGACCTTCATAGGTGTGAGTCGCGCTTTGGCCAGCGATCGCCCACTGATGACTGCAACCCTTGCCGACCGACCTGAGCCCGGGGTGACAGGTAACAGAGAATTCCTCAGCTCCATCATCATCACAGGTAGTCCCTCGGAATCGAGGAAGACTTGCCTCCACTCTTAACACGAGTCCTGAGGTGGCTGAACAGTCCAATACGGGAACCACAGTCCCTGTCACAGGTGGGACAGACAGTGGTTGAGGGAAGGGGAGGGTGGGACAGATAGACGTTGAGGGAAGGGGAGGGTGGGACAGATAGACGTTGAGGGAAGGGGAGGGTGGGACAGATAGATGTTGAGGGAAGGGGAGGGTGGGACAGATAGACGTTGAGGGAAGGGGAGGGTGGGACAGATAGACGTTGAGGGAAGGGGAGGGCGGGACAGATAGACGTTGAGGGAAGGGGAGGGTGGGACAGATAGACGTTGAGGGAAGGGGAGGGTGGGACAGACAGATGTTGAGGGAAGGGGAGGGTGGGACAGATAGACGTTGAGGGAAGGGGAGGGTGGGACAGATAGACGTTGAGGGAAGGGGAGGGTGGGACTGGTTTGCCGCACGCTCCTTCCGCTGCCTGCGCTTGGTTTCTGCATGCTCTCGGCGACGAGACTCGAGGTGCTCAGCGCCCTCCCGGATGCACTCCCTCCACTTAGGGCGGACTGGTCTTTGGGCCGGGGACTCCCAGGTGTCGGTGGGGATGTTGCACTTTATCAGGGAGGCTTTGAGGATGGTCCCTTGTAACGTTTCCTCTGCCCATCTTTGGCCCGTTTGCCCGTGAAGGAGTTCCGAGTAGAGCGCTCGCTTTGGGGAGTCTCGTGTCTGGGGGGGAACCATGCGGACAATGTGGCCCTGCCCAGCGGAGCTGGTCGAGTGTGGTCAGTGCTTCGATGCTGGGGATGTTGGGCCTGGTCGAGGACGCTAACGTTGGTGCGTCTGTCCTCCCGGGGGTAGAGGAGCACGTTTGGGACTCTCCCAAGTTCCCATTGCTCCCACCCCTGGCAGCTGTGCCTTCAGCCACCCAGGCCCCCAACAAACTCTGGAAATCCAAACAATTTCTGTTGCTTGCGGGTATCTCGGACTAAGGGGGCCGCGGTCTAAAAAACTGGAGCCAGGCCTGACGGGAGCAAAGTTCGCCAACACCTCGACACACAGAGGTTTGGAACACTCTGCCACAATCGGTGCCAGGTCAATTGTGAATTTTAAATGGGAGATTGAGAGCTTTCTGTTAACCAAAGGTATTCAGGGATCTGGGCCAAAGGTGAGTTGATGGAGTTAGGTCGAAGTTCTGAAGATATTAAGGGGAACTGATCGGGTAGACACAGAGAAACTATTTACGCTGGTTGGTGAGTCTCGGACTAGTGGCATAGTCTAAACATTAGAGCCAGACCTTTCAGGAGTGAAGTTAGGAAACATTCCTACACACACCGGGCGGGAGTAGTTTGGAATTCTCTCGCGCAAACCGCAATCGGTGCTGGGGGTCAATTGTGAATTCTAACTCTGTGATTGCTGGATTATTGTCAACCAAATGTATTAAGGGATATGGCAAGTTCATGGAGTTAGATCACAGATCAGTGTTCTCACGGTGTACAACTTAGGTCAGTTTATACATGGGTTACAATGCTGGTTGAATACATGACATCACCTCCCCCCCACAAAGACTTATTGGGATCACAGGTTAAGTCTCTCTGGTGGTTTACGCTCCCTTGTAGAGCGCCTGAGTTGGGGCTCCGGTTGTTGGGTGCTGGCCTGAGTGTCTGCTGTTTGTGGTGCCTCAGGCCTGTCCGGACTGCCCACAGTGACTGGGCTCTCCTCTCTTTGGTTCCGGTGTTCGGTCACCTGTGGTGGAGTGAACTCTACATCGTGTTCTTCCTCTGCTTCTTCTATGGGGTTGCTGAACCTCCTTTTTGTTTGATCCACGTGTTTGCGGCAGATTTGTCCATTGGTAAGTTTAACTACCAGAACCCTATTCCCCTCTTTGGCAACCACAGTGCCTGCGAGCCATTTGGGCCCTGCAGCGTAGTTGAGGAAAAAAACAGGATCATTTACATCAATACATCGCGCCCTCGCATTCCTGTCATGGTAGTGATATTGTGACTGGCGCCTGCTCTCAACAATTTCTTTCATGGTGGGGTGTATAAGGGATAACCGGGTTTTGAGTGACCTTTTCATTAGTAGCTCTGCGGGTGGAACCCCTGTGAGCGAGTGTGGTCGGGATCTATAGGCCAACAGGAGGCGTGATAAGCGGCTTTGTAGGGAACCCCCTTGGATTCTGAGCATCCCCTGTTTGATTATCTGCACTGCTCGTTCTGCCTGGCTGTTTGAGGCCGGCTTGAACGGTGCCGTTCTAACATGGTTAATTCCATTGCCTGCCATGAAGTCCTGGAATTCAGTGCTTGTGAAGCACGGCCCATTGTCGCTGACCAAGATGTCCGGTGGACCGTGGGCGGTGAACATTGCCCGTAGACTTTCTACCGTGGCAGAGGATGTGCTTGAATTTAAAATGTCACACTCGATCCATTTGGAGTAGGCGTCTACTGCAACCAAAAACATTTTCCCCATGAAAGGACCTGCGTAGTCCACATGGATGCGTGACCAAGGCTTGGCGGGCCATGGCCAGGGGCTAAGGGGGGCTTCCCTGAACGTGTTGCTCAGCTGGGCACACGTGTTGCACCTGCGAACACAAAGTTCCAGATCTGCGTCTATCCCTGGCCACCAAACGTGTGACCTGGCAATTGCCTTCATCATGGCAATGCCCGGGTGCTCATTGTGGAGTTCTCTGATGAACACCTCTCTGCCCATCTGGGGCATGACTACGCGGTTTCCCCACAGTAGGCAATCGGCCTGAATCGAGAGTTCATCCTTGCGCCTGTGAAATGGTTTAAATTCCTCAGGGCATGCCCTGTACGTGGCTGCCCAGTCCCCATTCAGGACACATTTCTTGACTAGAGACAATAGCGGGTTTCTGTTTGTCCAGACTTTAATCTGACGGGCTGTCACGGGTGAGCCTTCGCTTCCGAAAGCTTCAACAGCCATGACCATCTCAGCATCATGCTCGGTAGCCCCCTCGGTGGTGGCTAGTGGGAGCCTGCTGAGTGCATCGGCGCAGTTTTCGGTGCCCGGTCTGTGCCAAATTGTGTAGTCATAGGCGGCTAACGTGAGTGCCCACCTCTGTATGCGGGCCGACGCGTTTGCATTTATGGCCTTGTTGTCGGCCAAAAGGGACGTTAGGGGTTTGTGATCTGTCTCCAGCTCAAATTTCCTGCCAAACAGGTACTGGTGCATTTTCTTTACTGCATATACACATGCGAGCGCCTCCTTTTCTACCATCCCGTAGCCCCTTTCTGCCTGGGACAGACCCCTGGAGGCATAAGCTACCGGCTGTAACTGACCCTTGGCATTGACATGCTGCAACACACACCCGACACCATAGGACGACGCATCGCATGTTAACACAAGTTTCTTACATGGGTCATATAGCGTTAACAGAGTGTTGGAACATAACAAATTGCGTGCTCTATTAAAAGCCCTTTCCTGGCTGTCCCCCCAGACCCATTCGCGACCTTTGCGTAGGAGCACGTGTAGTGGCTCTAGCAGTGTGCTCAATTTGGGAAGAAAGTTATCAAAATAGTTCAGGAGCCCCAGGAACGAACGCAGCTCCGTTGTGTTACGGGGTCTGGGTGCTCTCTGGATCGCTTCCGTCTTGGACGCAGTAGGTCTGATCCCGTCTGCTGCTACCCTCCTCCCCAGGAATTCTACCTCTGGAGCGAGGAAGACGTACTTCGCCTTTTTCAGGCGCAGACCTACCCGGTCCAGTCTGTGTAGCACCTCCTCCAGGTTGTGGAGGTGTTCTTCAGTATCGCGACCCGTGATGAGGATGTCGTCCTGAAAAACCACCATCCCTGGAATCGACTTGAGGAGGCTTTCCATATTTCGCTGAAAGATCGCGGCGGCCGAGCGAATCCCGAACGGACATCTGTTGTACTCAAACAACCCCTTGTGTGTCGTGATGGTGGTCAGCTTCTTCGACTCACTCGCCAGCTCCTGGGTCATGTAAGCTGAGATCAGGTCCAATTTTGAAAAAAGTTTGCCACCGGATAGCGTCGCAAAGAGGTCCTCCGCTCTCGGTAGCGGGTACTGGTCTTGGAGTGACACCCGATTGATGGTGGCCTTGCAATCGCCACATATCCTGACCGACCCATCCGCCTTGAGCACCGGCACAATCGGGCTCGCCCAGTCACTGAATTCGACTGGCGAGATGATGCCTTCCCTCAGCAGGCGGTCCAATTCGTATTCTATCTTTTCCCGCATCACGTACGGCACCGCTCTGGCCTTGTGGTGTACTGGCCTGGTGTCCGGGTTTATGTGAATCACTACCTTGGTCCCCATGAAAGTGCCGATGCCGGGTTGAAATAATGAGTCAAATTTGTCCAGGATCTGTGAGCATGATACTCGCTCCACAGAAGAAATTGCATTGACATCGCCCCATTTCCAGTTCATGACAGCAAGCCAACTCCTCCCCAGTAGTGCGGGACCGTCCCCTGGGACAATCCAGAGCGGCAACCTGTTCTCCGAATCTTTGTGGGTCACGTCTCCCGTGGCGCTGCCTAGCACCAGAATGATCTCCTTTGTATATGTCCGTAGCTGTGCGTCAATCGGCAATAATTTTGGCCTCCTGGCCTTGGATGCCCACAACTTGTCGAACTGTTTGATACTCATCAGGGACTGGCTGGCCCCCGTGTCTAGCTCCATTAATACTGGGATGCCATTGAGGAGCACGTTCATCATTATCGGTGGCGTCCTGGTGTATGAACTGTATACGTGCTCCACATGAACTCGCTGAACTTCAGCTTCCAGCGATTTCCCCCAGTGTCCATTTGGCCTCGTAGGGCTTACATCGGGCCCGCCCTCCTCGTACATCAACCTGGCTGCAGGCTTCCTGCACATACGCGCCAAGTGACCGCAGACGTTGCAGTTTCTGCAGGTATATTGCTGATACCTGCAAGCTCTGGCTGGGTGTTTGCCTCCACACCTCCAGCATGAGCTGGAGGCCCCATTGTTGGAAACAAAAGGTCGATTACCAGTCAATCGTCTCTGACTGTCTCTGTAACTGTCCTTAAGCGCACCATTAACAGGTGTTGATGGCCCCATTACTGGCTGCATTGTCCATTGCGATGGCATGAATCGCTGTTCAGCTAGCCATTGTCTCTGTTGAATTCCCCCTTTGGGTTCGACTACATGCTGGGGCATGTCCGATTGCCCTTGTCTGCCTAGAGAACTGTGTGCCGCGTTAACAATGTTGACTCCCTGATCGTTTGCCGCATTTGAGCCAAGATTTTTGTCACACATCATTCTGGTCTCTTCCTCCCCTGAGATAAATGTCTGGGCTATCAGAGCCGCCGCTTCCAGGGTCAAGTCTTTGGTCTCAATCAGTTTCCTGAAAACCCCAGCGTGCCCGATGCCCTCAATAAAAAAGTCACACAGCATCTCTGCGCTGCATGTATCTGGGAACTTACATAGGCTCACCAGTCGCCGGAGATCTGCCACGAAGTCTGGAACGCTTTGCCCTTCTCGCCGCCGGTGAGTGTAAAACCGGTGTCTCGCCATGTGCATGCTGCTCGCCGGTTTAAAGTGTTCCCCGATCAACTTACTGAGCTCTTCGAACGTCTTGTCCACCGGCTTCTCTGGCGCTAGAAGGTCCTTCATCAGGGAGTACGTCCTGGGTCCACAAACCGTCAGGAGATGAGCCCTGCGTTTGTCGGCCGAATCCTGTCCCAACCATTCCTTAGTGACAAAACTTTGCTGTAGTCTCTCAATAAAATCGCCCCAATCATCACCAACACAGTACCTCTCTTCTGTGCTGCTAGTGGCCATGCTCGCGTGGTTTAAATCCCAGTTTCTCGTCGCCAATGATACGTCCTTACTATACAGTATAAATGCACACGAGGCCCATACTTGAGAGAAGGTCACTCTGTGACCGGTTACCTTTATTACCAAGACCTCAAATTATGAAGGTGGGTGGAACTTCCCTTTTTATACCTGAAAGTCCAGGTTAGGAGTGTCTCCCACAAGTTCGCCCCCTTGTGGTCAATGTTCTCACGGTGTACAATTTAGGTCAGATTATACATGGGTTACAATGATAGTTGAATACATGACACTCCTGTTCCTATGTAACAGCCTCGAGGGGCTGAATGGGCCTCCTCCTGTTCCTGTGTAACAGGCTCGAGGGGCTGAATGGGCCTCCTCCTGTTCCTGTGTAACAGGCTCGAGGGGCTGAATGGGCCTCCTCCTGTTCCTGTGTAACAGGCTCGAGGGGCTGAATGGGCCTCCTCCTGTTCCTGTGTAACAGGCTCGAGGGGCTGAATGGGCCTCCTCCTGTTCCTGTGTAACAGGCTCGAGGGGCTGAATGGGCCTCCTCCTGTTCCTGTGTAACAGGCTCGAGGGGCTGAATGGGCCTCCTCCTGTTCCTGTGTAACAGGCTCGAGGGGCTGAATGGGCCTCCTCCTGTTCCTGTGTAACAGGCTCGAGGGACTGAATGGGCCTCCTCCTGTTCCTGTGTAACAGGCTCGAGGGGCTGAATGGGCCTCCTCCTGTTCCTGTGTAACAGGCTCGAGGGGCTGAATGGGCCTCCTCCTGTTCCTGTGTAACAGGCTCGAGGGACTGAATGGGCCTCCTGTTCCTGTGTAACAGGCTCGAGGGACTGAATGGGCCTCCTCCTGTTCCTGTGTAACAGGCTCGAGGGGCAGAATGGGCCTCCTCCTGTTCCTGTGTAACAGGCTCGAGGGGCTGAATGGGCCCCCTCCTGTTCCTGTGTAACAGGCTCGAGGGGCTGAATGGGCCTCCTCCTGTTCCTGTGTAACAGGCTCGAGGGGCTGAATGGGCCTCCTCCTGTTCCTGTGTAACAGGCTCGAGGGGCTGAATGGGCCTCCTCCTGTTCCTGTGTAACAGGCTCGAGGGGCAGAATGGGCCTCCTCCTGTTCCTGTGTAACAGGCTCGAGGGGCTGAATGGGCCTCCTCCTGTTCCCTGTGTAACAGGCTCGAGGGGCTGAATGGGCCTCCTCCTGTTCCCTGTGTAACAGGCTCGAGGGGCTGAATGGGCCTCTTCCTGCTTCTCTGGAATTCCCTCCCAAAACCTGTCCACCTCTCTCCTTAAAGACGCTCCTTAAAAACCAACTTCCTTGAGCAAGCTTTTGGTCACCTGTCCTAATATCGCCTGGTCGCCCTATTTTTTTTTCTCGTTCCCAGGTCAGCTGCCGATGATTCTGCCGATCACGCCCCATCTAGACGCATCTTTTCTTTCCGAACTTGTCCCATTACCATCGCAATTCTGCCCCTCATCCCGTTTGTCTCTCTAATCTCTCCTGCCTGCCACCCTCTCACTGACCTTCCCCTGTGTTCTTTTCCCACTTTCACTGCCTCTGCACCTGCTTAAATGCTGTTACATCTCTGACATTTCCAGTTCTGGCCAAGGGTCATCGACCTGCGACTTTAACTCTGATTCTCTCTCCACAGATGCTGCCCGACCCGCTGAGTATTCCCAGCATTTTCTGCTTTTATTCCAGATTTCCAGCATCCGCAGTGTGTTGCTTTTGCCTGCTCAGGCGGCATCGGTGTCAAATATTTGTCTGATAACCACTCCGGTGAAGCGTTGTACTACGCTTAAGCTGCTGTGTACAAGTTGTTGCTGGATGTCGGGTGTTTTCATACAATCAGAGAATCAGAGAAGTTTACAGCGCGGGAGGAGGCTATTTGGCCCATCGTGTCCGTGTTGTGCCGGCCGACCAAGAGCTACCCAGCCTAATCCCACTTTCCCGCTCTCGGTCCGTAGCCCTGCAGGTTACAGCACTTCAAGTGCACATCCAAATGTGGTGAGGGTTTCTGCCTCTACCCCCCTTTCAGGCAGTGAGTTCCCCCCCAGACCCCCACCACCCTCTGGGTGAAGACATTTCCCCTCAAACTCCCTCTAAACCTCCCCCCAATTACTTTCAATCCACGCCCCCGGGTTGTTGACCCCTCTGCCAAGGGAAACAGGTCCGTCCTATCCACTCTATCCAGGCCCCTCATCATTTTATACACCTCAATCAGGTCTCCCCTCAGCCTCCTCTGTTCCAAAGTAAACAACCCCAGCCTATCCAATCTTTCCTCATCGCTAAAATTATCCAGTCCATGCAACATCCTAGTAAATCTCCTCTGTACCCTCTCCAGTGCAACATCCTGGTAAATCTCCTCTGTACCCTGTCCAGTGCAACATCCTGGTAAATCTCCTCTGCACCCTCTCCAGTGCAACATCCTGGTAAATCTCCTCTGTACCCTCTCTAGTGCAACATCCTGGTAAATCTCCTCTGTCCCCTCTCCAGTGCAACATCCTGGTAAATCTCCTCTGTACCCTCTCCAGTGCAACATCCTGGTAAATCTCCTCTGTACCCTCTCCAGTGCAACATCCTGGTAAATCTCCTCTGTACCCTCTCCAGTGCAACATCCTGGTAAATCTCCTCTGTCCCCTCTCCAGTGCAACATCCTGGTAAATCTCCTCTGTACCCTCTCTAGTGCAACATCCTGGTAAATCTCCTCTGTACCCTCTCCAGTGCAACATCCTGGTAAATCTCCTCTGTACCCTCTCCAGTGCAACATCCTGGTAAATCTCCTCTGTACCCTCTCCAGTGCATCATCCTGGTAAATCTCCTCTGTACCCTCTCCAGTGCAACATCCTGGTAAATCTCCTCTGTACCCTCTCCAGTGCAACATCCTGGTAAATCTCCTCTGTCCCCTCTCCAGTGCAATCACATCCTTCCTGTAATGTGGTGACCAGAACTGCACGCAGTACTCCAGCTGTGGCCCAACCAGTGTTTTATACAGTTCAAGCTCTTGTATTCTATGCCTCGGCTAATAAAGGCAAGTATGCCGTCGGCCTTCTTAACCACCTTATCTACCTGACCAGCTACCTTCAGGAATCTGTGGACCTGCACTCCAAGGTCCCTGTGTTCCTCTACACTTCTCAGTGTCCGACCATTTAATGTGTATTCCCTCGCCTTGTTAGCCCTCCCCAAATGCATGACCTCACACTTCTCCGAATTGAACTGCATTTGCCCCTGCTCTGCCCACCTGACCAGTTGATCGATATCTTCCTGCAGTCCCCAGCTTTCTCCTTCATTATCAACCACACGGCCTTTTTAGTGTCACCTGCAAACTTCTGAATCTTACCCCCAACATTCAAGCCCAAGTCATTGATAAACACCACAGAAAGCAAGGGAGCCAGCACTGAGCCCTGCGGAACCCCACTTTATTTATTGAATGCAGAAGGGGTGCTGCTTTGACCTGACGCAATGATCAGTTTGGGGTGGGAAGTGATTCTGTGAAGTTGTTCACACACTGACAGGGTGTGATGTACGATGACGTATCGCAGGGTCTTCTCCCAGTAAGGTGTGAGATCGCTTCAAGTGCGTGCAAGAGATCGAGAAAAGCTTTCGGATCCGCTGCGATGTTAACCCAGCAGCAATTAGCAATTCACTGTAAAACACAGGTGATCTGGGTCATCGGGTCATTTCAGCAAGTGATCAGGAAGGCCAATGGAACACTGTCCTTTATTGCAAGGGGGACAGAGTATAAAAGCAGGGAAGTCTTGCTACAGTTATACAGGGTATTGGTGAGGCCACACCTGGAGTACTGCGTGCAGTTTTGGTTTCCATATTAACAAAAGGATATACTTGCTTTGGAGGCAGTTCACAGAAGGTTCACTCGGTTGATTCCGGGGATGAGGGGGTTGACTTATGAGGAAAGGTTGAGGAGGTTGGGCCTCTACTCATTGGAATTTAGAAGAATGAGAGGTGATCTTATCGAAACGTATCAGATTATGAGGGGGCTCGACAAGGTGGATGCAGAGAGGATGTTTCCACTGATGGGGGAGACTAGAACTAGGGGGCATGGTCTTAGAATAAGGGGCCGCCCATTTAAAACTGAGATGAGGAGGAATTTCTTCTCTCAGAGGGTTGTAAATCTGTGGAATTCCCTGCCCCAGAGAGCTGTGGAGGCCGGGACATTGAATATATTTAAGGTGGAGATAGACAGATTTTTGAGCGATAAGGGAGTGAAGGGTTATGGGGAGCGGGCGGGGAAGTGGAGCTGAGTCCATGATCGGATCAGCCATGATGGTATTAAATGGTGGAGCAGGCTCGAGGGGCCGAATGGCTGACTCCTGCTCCTATTTCTGATGTTCTTATGTGGGTGTGCATGATCAGTTTGGGGTGTGAAGTGATTCTGTGAAGTTGTTCACACACTGACAGGTGTGATGTACAATCACGTATCGCAGAGTCTTGTCCCAGTGAGGTGTGAGATCGCTTCAAGTGCGTGCGAGCTTTCGAATCCGCTGTGCTGTTAACACCAATTCACTGCAAATCACTGATGATCCGGGTCATTATCACATCGCTGTGTGTGGGAGCTTGCTGTGCGCAAATTGGCGTTTCCCACATTACAACAGTGAGCACACTTTCAAAAAAATAGCACTCCTGTTGGAGGGGCAGTACTGAGGGAGTACCGCACTGTGGGAGGGGCAATACTGAGGGAGTGCCGCACTGTCGGAGGGGCAGTACTGAGGGAGCACCGCACTGTCGGAGGGGCAGTACTGAGGGAGCGCCGCACTGTCGGAGGGGCAATACTGAGAGAGTGCCGCACTGTCGGAGGGGCAGTACTGAGGGAGCGCCGCACTGTCGGAGAGGCAGTACTGAGGGAGCGCCGCACTGTCGGAGGGGCAGTACTGAGGGAGCGCCGCACTGTCGGAGGGGCAGTACTGAGGGAGTGCCGCACTGTCGGAGGGGCAGTACTGAGGGAGCACCGCACTGTCGGAGTGGCAGTACTGAGGGAGCGCCGCACTGTTGGACGGTCAGTACTGAGGGAGTACCGCACTGTCGGAGTGGCAGTACTGAGGGAGCGCCGCACTGTCGGAGGGGCAGTACTGAGGGAGTGCTGCACTGTCGGAGTGGCAGTACTCAGGGAGTGCCGCACTGTCGGAGGGGCAGTACTGAGGGAGTGCCGCACTGTCGGAGGGGCAGTACTGAGGGAGTGCTGCACTCTCGGAGTGGCAGTACTCAGGGAGCGCCGCACTGTCGGAGGGTCAGTACTGAGGGAGTGCCGCACTGTCGAAGGGGCAGTACTGAGGGAGTGCCGCTCTGTCGGAGGGGCAGTACTGAGGGAGTGCCGCACTGTCGGAGGGGCAGTACTGAGGGAGCGCCGCACTGTCGGAGGGTCAGTACTGAGGGAGTGCCGCACTGTCGAAGGGGCAGTACTGAGGGAGTGCCGCTCTGTCGGAGGGGCAGTACTGAGGGAGCGCCGCACTGTCGGAGGGGCAGTACTGAGGGAGCGCCGCACTGTCGGAGGGTCAGTACTCAGGGAGTGCCGCACTGTCGGAGGGGCAGTACTGAGGGAGTGCCGCACTGTCGGAGGGGCAGTACTGAGGGAGTGCCGCTCTGTCGGAGGGGCAGTACTGAGGGAGTGCCGCACTGTCGGAGGGGCAGTACTGAGGGAGCGCCGCACTGTCGGATGGTCAGTACTGAGGGAGTGCCGCACTGTCGAAGGGGCAGTACTGAGGGAGTGCCGCTCTGTCGGAGGGGCAGTACTGAGGGAGCGCCGCACTGTCGGAGGGGCAGTACTGAGGGAGTGCCGCACTGTCGGAGGGGCAGTACTGAAGGAGCGCCACACTGTCGGAGGAGCAGTACTGAGGGAGCGCCGCACTGTCGGAGGAGCAGTACTGAGGGAGCGCCGCACTGTCGGAGGGGCAGTACTGAGGGAGTGCCGCACTGTCGGAGGGGCAGTACTGAGGGAGTGCCGCACTGTCGGAGGGGCAGTACTGAGGGAGTGCTGCACTGTCGGAGGGGCGGTACTGAGGGAGTGCCGCACTGTCGGAGGGGCAGTACTGAGGGAGTGCCGCACTGTCGGAGGGGCAGTACTGAGGGAGTGCCGCACTGTCGGAGGGGCAGTACTGAGGGAGCGCTACACTGTCGGAGTGGCAGTACTGAGGGAGTGCCGCACTGTCGGAGGGACAGTACTGAGGGAGTGTCGCACTGTCGGAGGGGCAGTACTGAGGGAGTGCCGCACTGTCGGAGGGGCCGTATTTCGGATGAGACGTTAAACCGAGGCCCCGTCTGCCCTCTCAGGTGGATGTAAAAGATCCCGGGGCCACTATTTGGAAGAAGAGCAGTGGGAGCTCTCCCCAGTGTCCTGGGGCCAATATTTATCCCACATTACTGTTGTAATGTGGGAAACGCGGTAGCCAATTTGGGCACAGAAATCTCCCACGCACAGCAATATGATAATGACGAGATCGTCTGTGTTGTGTATCTGTAAAACATGCACTCCCACGTTCCACCACCAGGGAGCTCATCCCCTGAAGTCCCAAGGGATCCCAGCATCCCTTGGGAGCACTGTATATAAGCCGGCCCCTAAGGCCTGTTCCTCACTCTGGAGTGTCTAATTAAAGACTGAGGTCACAGTTACTTTAACCTCTCTGTGTGCAGCCTCACCTGTGACAGGAACACAACAACTGGCGACGAGGATACGAATCCAACGCAAAGATGCAGCAAACTGTGGGCATCCTGGAGAAGTTCTCGGAGGGTGAGGACTGGGAAGCCTATGTCGAACGGCTAGACCAGTACTTTGTAGCCAACGAGCTGGACGGAGAAGGAAGCGCTGCAAAAAGGAGAGCGGTCCTCCTCACAGTCTGCGGGGCACCGACCTACAGCCTCATGAAGAATCTTCTGGCTCCGGGAAACCCACAGATAAGTCGTATGCGTTTATGTCCACCAGTGATAACACCAAACAAATCTCTCAGCACACAAGTGCTAGCAATGTTCATAACTTAACTGGAACTGTGTTTGCGAGCAGAAATGTACAGGGCAGAAACCACGAGTCTGCAACTGCCAGCAGGCCTCAGGTGACCCAGATGACTCAGAGTCCCCAACAAAGGATGAATGCAAGGCAATTCACACCTTGTTGGCGTTGTGGAGGCTTCCATTCAGCCTATTCGTGCCGCTTCAAAGGGTATGTTTGCGAGAGCTGTGGAACAATGGGGCACCTCCAACGAGCTTGCAGATGAGCTGCAAGCTCTGCAAAACCTGCTAACCACCACGGGGTAGAGGAAGATCGGTCCATGGTGGATCAAAGCAATTTCGAGCCTCAGAGAGAGGAGGCAGATGCTGAAGTACACGGGGTGCACACATTTTCGACGAAATGTCCACCTATAATGCTAAACGTAAAATTGAATGGCTTACCCGTAGCCATGGAACTGGACACTGGCGCTAGCTAATCCATCATGAGTAAAAAGATGTTTGAGAGACTGGGTGCAACAAGGCACTCAGACCAGCCCTGAGCCCCATCCACACGAAACTGAGAACGTACACCAAAGAGCTCATCACTGTCCTGGGCAGCGCCATGGTCAAGGTCACCTACGAGGGCACGGTGCACGAACTGCCACTCTGGATTGTCCCGGGCGATGGCCCCACACTGCTTGGAAGGACCTGGCTGGGCAAAATCCGCCGGAACTGGGATGACATCCGAGCGCTATCACATGTCGATGAGGCCTCATGTACCCAGGTTCTAAACAAATTTCCTTCCCTTTTTGAGCCAGGAATTGGAAACATTTCCGGGGTGAAGGTGCGGATCCACTTGGTCCCAGAGACACGACCCATTCACCACAAGGCGCGAGCGGTACCTCACATGGTGAGGGAGAGAGTGGAAATCGAGCTGGACAGGCTGCAACGCGAGGGCATCATCTCCCCAGTGGAATTCAGCGAGTGGGCCAGCCCGATTGTTCCAGTACTCAAAAGTGATGGCACGGTCAGGATTTGCAGCGATTACAAAGTAACTATTAATCGTTTCTCGCTATAGGACCAATACCCGCTACTTAAGGCAGACGACCTATTTGTGACGCTGGCAGGAGGCAAGACGTTCACCAAGCTCGACCTAACTTCGGCCTACATGACGCAGGAGCTGGAGGAGTCTTCGAAGTGCCTCACCTGCATCAACACGCACAAGGGACTGTTCATCTACAACAGATGCCCGTTTGGAATTCGGTCGGCTGCAGCGATCTTCCAGAGAAACATGGAGAACCTACTCAAGTCGGTACCACACATGGTGGTTTCTCAGGACGACATATTGGTCACGGGTCGGGACACCGCCGAGCACCTACAAAACCTGGAGGAGGTCCTCCAGCGACTGGATCGCGTAGGGCTGCGGCTGAAGAGGTCGAAATGCATCTTCATGGCAACAGAAGTGGAGTTTTTGGGGAGAAAGATCGCGGCGGATTCTGCCCACAGACGCCAAGACAGAGGCTATCAGGAACGCGCCCAGGCCACAGAACGTCACGGAGCTGCAGTCGTTCCTGGGACTCCTCAACTATTTTGGTAACTTCCTACCGGGGTTAAGCACCCTTTTAGAGCCCCTACATGTGTTACTGCGTAAAGGTGAGAACTGGGTATGGGGAAAAAAACAAGTAATTGCTTTTGAGAAAGCCAGAAACATTTTATGCTCCAACAAGCTGCTTGTATTGTATAACCCGTGTAAAAGACTTGTGCTAGCATGTGATGCATCGTCGTACGGAGTCGGGTGTGTATTACAACAAGCTAACGTTGCGGGGAAGTTGCAATCTGTCGCCTATGCTTCCAGGAGCTTGTCTCAGGCCGAGAGGGCCAACAGCATGATTGAGAAAGAGGCATTAGTGTGTGTGTGTTCGGGGTAAAGAAATTGCATCAGTACCTGCTTGGCCTCAAATTTGAGCTGGAAACCGATCACAAGCCCCTCACGTTCATCTCGGATCTCCACAGCACACACCCGGGTATAGTAATGATGAAACCGATAGCCAGATCCCACGTGTGGTGGCCCGGTATCGACTCTGACTTAGAGTCCTGTGTACGGCAATGCAGCGTGTGTGCTCAGTTGAGCAACGCGCCCAGAGAGGCACCACTAAGTTTGTGGTCCTGGCCCTCCAGACCATGGTCGAGGATCCATGTCGACTATGCGGGCCCGTTTCTCGGTAAAATGTTCCTGGTGGTGGTGGATGCTTTTTCAAATGGATTGAATGTGAAATAATGTTGGGAAGCACCACCACCGCCACCATTGAAAGCCTGAGGTCCATGTTTGCCACCCACGGCCTGCCTGACATACTGGTCAGTGACAATGGGCCATGTTTCACCAGTGCCGAATTTAAAGAATTCATGACCCGCAATGGGATCAAACATGTCACCTTGGCCCCGTTTAAACCAGCCTCCAATGGCAGGCAGAGCGGGCAGTACAAACCATCAAACAGAGCCTTAAACGTGTCACAGAAGGCTCACTCCAAACCCGCCTGTCCCGAGTACTGCTCAGCTACCGCACGAGACCCCACTCGCTCACAGGGGTGTCCCCGGCTGAGCTACTCATGAAAAGGACATTTAAAACCAGACTCTCGCTGGTTCACCTCAACCTGCATGATCAGGTAGAGAGCAGGCGGCAGCAACAAAATGTAAACGATGGTCACGGCACTGTGTCACGGGCAATTGATCTGAATGACCCTGTGTATGTGCTAAACTATGGACATGGTCCCAAGTGGATCGCGGGCACGGTGATAGCTAAAGAAGGGAGTAGGATGTTTGTAGTTTGTAATGGACAAATTTGCAGAAAGCACCTGGACCAAACGAGGCTGCTGTTCACAGACTGCCCTGAACAACCCACAGCAGACACCACCTTTTCCGAGCCCACAACACACACCCAAAGGATCAACGACACCACGCTGGACCAGGAAATCAAACCCATCATGCCCAACAGCCCAGCAAGGCCAGGCTCACCCAGCAGCCCTGCAGGGCCAACAACACGCCAGCCCAGCGAGGGCACAGCCAACACACCAGAACAGACATTTGTACCGAGGCGGTCCACCAGGGAAAGAAAGGCTCCCGACCGCCTCACCTTGTAAATAGTTTTCACTTTGACTTTGGGGGGAGTGATGTTGTGTATCTGTAAAGCATGCACTCCCATGTTCCGCCACCAGGGAGCACATCCCCTGAAGTCCCAAGGGATCCCAGCATCCCTTGGGAGCACTGTATATAAGCCGGCCCCTAAGTCCTGTTCCTCACTCTGGAGTGTCTTAATAAAGACTAAGGTCACTGTTACTTTAACCTCCCTGTGTGCAGTCTCATCTGTGTTAGGAACACAATAGTCTGTGTTAGTGATGTTGGTCGAGGGATAAATATTGGCCCCAGGACACCGGGGAGAACTCCCCCTGCTCTTCTTCCAAATAGTGGCCCCGGGATCTTTTACATCCACCCGAGAGGGCAGACGGGGCCTCGGTTTAACGTCTCATCTGAAATACAGTTCCTCCGACAGTACGGCACTCCCTCAGTACTGCTCCTCCGACAGTGCGGCGCTCCCTCAGTACTGCCCCTCCGACAGTGCGGCACTCCCTCAGTACCGCCCCTCCGACAGTGCGGCGCTCCCTCAGTACCGCCCCTCCGACAGTACGGTGCTCCCTCAGTACCGCCCCTCCGACAGTGCGGCGCTCCCTCAGTACTGCCCCTCCGACAGTGCGGCACTCCCTCAGTACTGCCCCTCCGACAGTGCGGCGCTCCCTCAGTACTGCCCCTCCGACAGTGCAGCGTTCCCTCAGTACTGCCCCTCCGACAGTGCGGCGCTCCCTCAGTACTGCCCCTCCGACAGTGCGGCACTCCCTCAGTACTGCCCCTCCGACAGTGCGGGGTTCCCTCAGTACTGCCCCTCCGACAGTGCGGCGCTCCCTCAGTACTGCCCTCCGACAGTGTGGCGCTCCCTCAGTACCGCCCCTCCAACAGTGCGGCACTCCCTCAGTACTGCCCCTCCGACAGTGCGGCGCTCCCTCAGTACTGCCCCTCCGACAGTGCGGCGCTCCCTCAGTACTGCCCCTCCGACAGTGCGGCACTCCCTCAGTACTGCCCCTCCGACAGTGCGGCACTCCCTCAGTACTGCCCCTCCGACAGTGCGGCGCTCCCTCAGTACTGCCCCTCCGACAGTGCGGCGCTCCCTCAGTACTGCCCCTCCGACAGTGCGGCGCTCCCTCAGTACCGCCCCTCCGACAGTGCGCCGCTCTCTCACTGGGGGGGTGTGGGTCTGGTTTATGAGGCTCGAGTCTCTGGAGTGGAGGCTCAAACCCACGAACATTTGACTCAGACGAGAGAGAGAGAGAGAGAGAGCGACAGAGAGAGAGAGAGAGTGTGTGTGACCCACTGTACCATGTCTCATACTGTTGCACCTGAGAAAGAGAACTTGCAATATTTTCCTGAGGGTGAAAGATTAGGAATTGAGGAGTAAAGAGATCTGAGAGTCGTTCTGTTTGCTCTTGCCCATCCCCCGATTCCCATCGCTCCACCATCGGTGGCCGTGCCTTCAGCTGCCTGGGCCCCAAGCTCTGGAACTCCCTCCCTGAACCTCTCCGCCTCTCTCTCCTCCTTTCAGACACTCCTTAAAACCCACCTCTTTGACCAACCCGTTGGTCGCCTGTCCCTAATATCTCCTTATGGGGCACGGGATCAAATTCTGTTTGATTTACTCTCCCGTGAAGTGCGCTGGGACTTTACAGGGCACTATATAAATGCGATTTGTTGTTGTGGCGGCTCGAGATGTTTTCGAAGGTTTGTTGACTATGAAACGGTTTGTCTTTGGGTTACAGGGGTATTCCTGCGGTGTGCGATGGACAATCACTTGCCGTCTCTGATTACGTTGCTTCTCTGTCTCGGTAAGTTCCTGTATTGAGAATATTCAGAACCCGTCTCCCCAGTATGTGAAAGTGGAGATGGAGCAGTGGATCGATATAAAACTTCAGCGAGTTATCGCCGAGGAATTAGCTTGGGATATGGGGAGAGGGTGGGGTTGGGGGATATGGGGAGAGGGTGGGGTTGGGGGATACGGGGAGAGGGTGGGGTTGGGGGATACGGGGAGAGGGTGGGGTTAGGGGATATGAGGAGAGGGTGGGGTTGGGGGATATTGAGAGAGGGTGGGGTTGGGGGATATGGGGAGAGGGTGGGGTTGGGGGATATGGGGAGAGGGTGGGGTTGGGGGATACGGGGAGAGGGTGGGGTTGGGGGATACGGGGAGAAGGTGGGGAGCCCCAGGTCTAACGGCCCCTCCCTGTGTCCGACACGCCCTCTGTTCTCAGGGAGCGACACACAGCCGGCCCGAAGTGAGAGTCCAAACACTGCCCCTTGGGTTAACGTTCCGTTGCCTTCCCTTGTGTTGCAGAGAATGTTCCGGGCTCCTCCGTCGTGGTGCAGTGGCCTCCCAGAGTGCGGGCTCCGAGCGGTGGCAATGTGACCTTACCCTGCGAGCTGCGGCCGGCCGACCATCGGTTCGAGGTCATCTACACGTACTGGTCTGTGGGCGGGGGCCGCAGGGAGGAACACATCATCTTCCCGGACTCCCGAGACTCGGAGTACTGGGGTCGGGTGTCGCTGGTGGACGGGAAGAGCGGCTTGGACCTGTCCCTGCGTATCCAACGTCTCCGACCCAACGATTCCAACATCTACCACTGCCTGGCATCCACCTATGTGCAAGGGAACCACATCTCCCTCTGGGGCAAGGGGACCAGGCTCATCGTGTCCGGTAAGTGGGCTCCGAATACGAAAACGTGCTGGAAATACTCAGCGGGTCCAGGGGCAGAGAGACTCGAGTTAACGTTTCGGGTCAGAGCGGGCAAAAGTTTGATGCGTGACAGGTTCTTCGGGAAGTGTAAGGGGGACAAAGGGGAGGGAAGAACAAAAGGGAAGGTCAGCGATTGGGTGGAAGGCAGCAGAGATTAGAGAGGCAAACGGGACGATGGGACAAATTGAGATGGTAATGGGACAAATTAATAAAAGATGCGCCTGGATAGGATGTGAACGGTGGAATTATCGCCAGATGCCGTGGGAAAGAGCAAAAAAGAGCGGGTTGTAAAGAAAATAGTAGGAAAGGTAACAAAATATGGGCAGAGGTTGTGGTCTGAAACTGTTGGACTCGAAGTTCAGTCCAAAAGGCTGTAAAGTGCCTAAACGAATGATGAGGTGCTGAAAGCAAGTGTCTAATAAAAGACTGACGAAGCATTAGCAGGACATTTGGAAAATCATAATACAGTCCGGCAGAGTCAGCATGGATTTATGAAAGGGGAAATCACGTTTGACAAATTTGCTGGAGCTTTTTGGGGATGTAATGAACAGGATGGATAAAGGGGAACCAGTGGATGTGGTGTATTTGGATTTCCAGAAAGCTTTCGATAAGTTGCCACATAAAAGGTTACTGCACAAGATAAAAGTTCACGGGGTTGGGGGTAATATATTAACATGGATAGAGGATTGGTTAACTAACAGAGAACAGAGAGTCAGGATAAATGGTTCATTCTCGGGTTGGCAACCAGCAACTAGTGGGGTGTCGCAGGGATCAGTGCTGGGACCCCAGCTATTTACAATCTATATTAACCACTTGGAAGAAGGGACTGAGTGTAACGTAGACAAGTTTGCTGACGATACAAAGATAGGTGGGAAATCAAATTGTGAGGAGGACACAAAGGGATATAAACAGACTAAGTGAGTGGGCAACAATTTGTCAGATGGAGTATAATGTGGGAAAATGTGAGGTTATCCACTTCGGTAGAAAAAAATAGAAAAACAAATTATTATTTAAATGGGGAGCGATTACAAAGTGCCGCAGTACAGCGGGACCTGGGGGTACTTGTACATGAAACACAAAAGGTTAGTATGCAGGTACAGCAAGTGATCAGGAAGGGCCAATGGTATCTTGGCCTTTATTACAAAGGGGATGGAGTATAAAAGCAGGGAAGTCTTGCTCCAGTTACACAGGGTATTGGTGAGGCCACACCTAGAGTACTGCGTGCAGTTTTGGTCTCCATATTTACGAAAGGATATACTTGCTTTGGAGGCAGTTCAGAGAAGGTTCACTCGGTTGATTCCGGGGATGATGGGGTTGACTTATGAGGAAAGGTTGAGGAGGTTGGGCCTCTACTCATTGGAGTTTAGAAGAATGAGAGGTGATCTTATCGAAACGTATCAGATTCTGAGGGGGCTCGACAAGGTGGATGCAGAGAGGATGTTTCCACTGATGGGGGAGACTAGAACTAGGGGGCATGGTCTTAGAATAAGGGGCCGCCCATTTAAAACTGAGATGAGGAGGAATTTCTTCTCTCAGAGGGTTGTAAATCTGTGGAATTCTCTGCCTCAGAGAGCTGTGGAAGCCGGGACATTGAATATATTTAAGGTGGAGATAGACAGTTTCTTAACCGATAAGGGGATAAGGGGGCGGGCAGGGAATTGGAGCTGAGTCCATGATGGGATCAGCCATGATCGTATTAAATGGCAGAGCAGACTCGAGGGGCCGGATGGCCGACTCCTGCTCCTATTCCTTATGTTCTTATACTGTTCCTCGAGCTTGCGTTGAGCTTCATTGGAACAGTGTAAGAAGCCAAGGACAGAGAGGTCAGAGTGAGAGTGCAGCGGTGTTGGGGTACAAAGGCTTCTCTAGGATTCCCTGAAATAAGGATTCTACGCCCGTAGAGCGACCACGGAATCGCTCAGACGAAACCTTGGTTCAATATTCCGATCTTTATTCAAGCATATGCAGGGGGAGCGTTCCAAGTGAACCTTCTGTGATTGATGGTTTTTACACACAGTTACACAGTTTCCGAGTGTGTGTGTGTGTGTGTGAGACCCTCCTGCAAAGCCACCTCTGACCACGGGTTGGTTTACAGCTGATTTACGAAGCTATATTGATTCGTTAACCCTTATCAGACTGGCTGCTGAGTGCTTGCTCAACCTCGCCATCTCCCGCAGCATGTGGGGGCCGATCTCGGCCTTTTGGAGTGTGTTGTTCCACAGCTTTAAGCTTGCTCTGGTGTTTTCAAAGGCAAACACACAAGCAAAGCTCTTCCCTTCAACCTGATTCCATGCCGTTCCCTTATTTGTGTCTTGAGTACGTAAAGTTTTCATTTTGTGTTACATGGCCATTTTCTATCATTTATAAGCGGGTTTTACATACAATCTGTCAATAGGCGATATATTACAATCCCTAGCTTGAGGTGGAGGAACTCCCGACACCTCACAATCTCCTAATACTGATCAGCCCTTTAACCGGGACCATTTTACGCGTCGGATCAATTCACTACCCTCAGTACACACTCTGGTGAACATCGATCTGTACTTTTTAACCCCCTTACAAGTGGGGAATTACAGTGACAGGCGACTGGAAGCTCGGGGGTCACGCGTACGGACTGAACGGAGGTGTTCCGCAAAGCGGTCGCCCAGTCTGTGTTTGGTCTCCCCGCTGTAGAGGAGACCCCATCGTGAGCAGCGAATACAGTAGACTAAATTGCAAAAAGTACAAGTAATTTCAGATTCACAGCCCAGACACAGGCCACTGGGCCCCACCGTTCCGTGTCGGGGTTTATGTCCCACCGCTCCGTGCCGGGGTTTATGTCCCACCGCTCCGTGCCGGGGTTTATGCCCCACCGCTCCGTGCCGGGGTTTATGCCCCACCGCTCCGTGCCGGGGTTTATGCCCCACCGCTCCGTGCCGGGGTTTATGCCCCACCGCTCCGTGCCGGGGTTTATGTCCCACCGCTCCGTGCCGGGGTTTATGCCCCACCGCTCCGTGCCGGGGTTTATGTCCCACACCAGCCCCTCCCTCCCCTCTCCATCTCACCCCATCACCATATCCTTCTATTCCTTTCTCCCTCATGTGTTTATCCAGCTTCCCCTTAAATGTATCTCTGCTCCTCGCCTCGACCCCTCCCTGTGGGAGCGAGTCCCACATTCTCACCCCTCTCTGGGTAAAGAAGTTTCTCCTGAATTCCCCATTGGATTTATTAGTGACTGTCGTATATTGATGGCCCCTAGTTCTGCTCTCCCCCACAAGTGGGAACATCTTCTCTACGTGTACCCTATCGAACCCTTTCATAATCTACACACCTCCATCAGCTCACCCCTCAGCCTTCTCTTCTCGAGAGAAATAAGCCCCAGCCTTTCCTGATAGTTATAACCTCTGGGATCACCCTCGTAAATCTCATACGAGATCAGGAAGATTAAATTGTATCACTTAGATTAGATTCCAGCCTGTAACTCACTCCCGGGTATCTGTTATTGTATATAAACCCCCGAACCCCTCGATTAGATTCCAGCCTGTAACTCACTCCCGGGTATCTGTTATTCTATATAGAAACCCCCCGAACCCCTCGATTAGATTCCAGCCTGTAACTCCCTCCTGGGTATCTGTTATTCTATATATAAACCCCCCAAACCACCCGATTAGATTCCAGCCTGTAACTCACTCCCGGGTATCTGTTATTCTATATAGAAACCCCCCGAACCCCTCGATTAGATTCCAGCCTGTACCTCACTCCCGGGTATCTGTTATTCTATATATAAACCCCCCGAACCACCCGATTAGATTCCAGCCTGTAACTCACTCCCGGGTATCTGTTATTCTATATATAAACCCCCCGAACCCCTCGATTAGATTCCAGCCTGTAACTCACTCCCGGTTATCTGTTATTCTATATATAAACCCCTCGATTAGATTCCAGCGTGTAACTCACTCCCGGGTATCTGTTATTCGATATATAAACCCCCCGAACCCCTCGATTAGATTCCAGCCTGTAACTCACTCCCGGGTATCTGTTATTCAATATATAAACCCCTCGAACCCCTCGATTAGATTCCAGCCTGTAACTCACTCCCGGGTATCTGTTATTCGATATATAAACCCCCCTGATCCCTCGATTAGATTCCAGCCTGTAACTCACTCCCGGGTATCTGTTATTCGATATATAAACCCCCCTGAACCCTCGATTAGATTCCAGCCTGTAACTCACTCCCGGGTATCTGTTATTCGATATATAAACCCCCCTGAACCCTCGATTAGATTCCAGCCTGTAACTCACTCCCGGTATCTGTTATTCTATATATAAACCCCCCGAACCCCTCGATTAGATTCCAGCCTGTAACTCACTCCCGGGTATCTGTTATTCTATATATAAACTCCCCGAACCCCTCGATTAGATTCCAGCCTGTAACTCACTCCCGGGTATCTGTTATTCTCGATATAAACCCCCTGAACCGCTCGATTAGATTCCAGCCTGTAACTCACTCCCGGGTATCTGTTATTTTATATATAAACCCCTGAACCCCCGGGTATCTGTTATTCCATATCTCTTCATTCTCTCCCTTCAGCTCCAGACCCTCCCAAGGATCTGTTGGCTCTCTATATCCTCTTGCTGCTGATGACGTTTGTGCTCCTAGTGTTTGGGGCATGGTATTGGATCACTAAGTCGAGAGCTGAACACAATCACTGAACTCTCTCGTCACGTAACAGTGAAGCCTGTGGGCGCGCTCCATCCCTCTCCCCCCCGCCTCCTCTCAGCGTATTTGTCTCACACACGTGTGGAATTGTTGAACAAAACAGAGCGTGGGACTGAATGGACTGGGTAAAATCTTCACTGGTGGAGATTCCCGCCATGGTGCTGAGCTGCGATACAACTGCGGAAGATTTCTGTGTCTCCTGCGTCAAAGGAACTGTTGTTGCATTTCTCTATCGCCTTTCACTCCCTCAGGACCTCCCGAAGCGCCTCACAGCCAACAAAGGACCTTTTTTTGGAGTGTGCTCGCTGTTGTATTGTGGGAAACGCGGCAGCTCAATTTGCGCACAGCAAGCTCCCACACACAGCGATGTGATAATGACCCGGATCGTCTGTTTTTAGTGATGGTGGTTGAGGGATAAATATTGGCCCCAGGACACCGGGGAGAACTCCCCCTGCTCTTCTTCCAAATAGTGGTCGTGGGATGTTTGCGGCTATGGGGAGAGGGTGGGGAGCCCCAGTTCCACCCTCCGTAACCATCAGCTCGTCCAAAATCCTGCTGCCCCGTGTCCTAACTCACACCCAGTCCCACTCACCCATCACCCCCTGTGCTCACTGCCCCGTGTCCTAACTCACACCCAGTCCCACTCACCCATCACCCCCTGTGCTCACTGCACCGTGTCCTAACTCGCACCCAATCCCACTCACCCATCACCCCCTGTGCTCACTGACCCCGTGTCCTAACTCTCACCCAGTCCCATTCACCCATCACCCACTGTGCTCACTGCCCCGTGTCCTAACTCACACCCAGTCCCACTCACCCATCACCCCCTGTGTTCACTGACCCCGTGTCCTAACTCACACCCAGTCCCACTCACCCATCACCCGCTGTGCTCACTGCCCCGTGTCCTAACTCACACCCAGTCCCACTCACCCATCACCCCTTGTGCTCACTGCCCCGTGTCCTAACTCGCACCGAGTCCCACTCACCCATCACCCCCTGTGCCCACTGCCCCGTGTCCTAACTCACACCCAGTCCCACTCACCCATCACCCCCTGTGCTCACTGCCCCGTGTCCTAACTCACACCCAGTCCCACTCACCCATCACCCCCTGTGCCCCGTGTCCTAACTCACACCCAGTCCCACTCACCCATCACCCCCTGTGCTCACTGCCCCGTGTCCTAACTCACACCCAGTCCCACTCACCCATCACCCCCTGTGCTCACTGCCCCGTGTCCTAACTCTCACCCAGTCCCACTCACCCATCACCCCCTGTGCTCACTGCCCCGTGTCCTAACTCACACCCAGTCCCACTCACCCATCACCCCCTGTGCTCACTGCCCCGTGTCCTAACTCACACCCAGTCCCACTCACCCATCACCCCCTGTGCTCACTGCCCCGTGTCCTAACTCACACCCAGTCCCACTCACCCATCACCCCCTGTGCTCACTGCACCGTGTCCTAACTCGCACCCAATCCCACTCACCCATCACCCCCTGTGCTCACTGACCCCGTGTCCTCTCACCCAGTCCCACTCACCCATCACCCACTGTGCTCACTGCCCCGTGTCCTAACTCACACCCAGTCCCACTCACCCATCACCCCCTGTGTTCACTGACCCCGTGTCCTAACTCACACCCAGTCCCACTCACCCATCACCCCCTGTGCTCACTGACCCAGTGTCCTAACTCACACCCAGTCCCACTCACCCATCACCCCCTGTGCTCACTGCCCCGTGTCCTAACTCACACCCAGTCCCACTCACCCATCACCCCCTGTGCTCACTGACCCCGTGTCCTAACTCGCACCGAGTCCCACTCACCCATCACCCCCTGTGCTCACTGACCCGTGTCCTAACTCACACCCAGTCCCACTCACCCATCACCCCCTGTGCTCACTGACCCCGTGTCCTAACTCACACCCAGTCCCACTCACCCATCACCCCCTGTGCTCACTGACCCCGTGTCCTAACTCACACCCAGTCCCGCTCACCCATCACCCCCTGTGCTCACTGCCCCATGTCCTAACTCACACCCAGTCCCACTCACCCATCACCCCCTGTGCTCACTGCCCCCGTGTCCTAACTCACACCCAGTCCCACTCACCCATCACCCTCTGTGGTCGCCAACCAACATTGGCTCCCGGTCCGGCAACGCCCCGATTTCAAAATTCTCATCCTTGTTTACAAATCCCTGCACCCCTCCCTATCTCTGTCACCCCCTCCAGCCCCTACACCCCTCCCTATCTCTGTTACCTCCTCTAGCCCCTACACCCCTCCCTATCTCTGTTACCTCCTCTAGCCCCTACACCCCTCCCTATCTCTGTAACCGCCACCAGCCCCTACACCCCTCCCTATCTCTGTAACCTCATCCAGCCCCTACACCCCTCCCTATCTCTGTAACCCCCTCCAGCCCCTACACCCCTCCCTATCTCTGTAACCTCCTCCAGCCCCTACACCCCTCCCTATCTCTGTAACCTCCTCCAGCCCCTACACCCCTCTCTATCTCTGTAACCTTCTCCAGCCCCTACATCCCTCCCTATCTCTGTAACCTCCTCCAGCCCCTACACCCCTCCCTACCTCTGTAACCCCCTCCAGCCCCTACACCCCTCCCTATCTCTGTAACCCCCTCCAGCCCCTACACCCCTCCCTATCTCTGTAACCTCCTCCAGCCCCTACACCCCTCCCTATCTCTGTAACCTCCTCCAGCCACTACACCCCTCCCTATCTCTGTAACCCCCTCCAGCCCCTACACCCCTCCCTATCTCTGTAACCCCCTCCAGCCCCTACACCCCTCCCTATCTCTGTAACCTCCTCCAGCCACTACACCCCTCCCTATCTCTGTAACCCCCTCCAGCCCCTACACCCCTCCCTATCTCTGGAACCCCCTCCTGCCCCACAAACCCCCCCCCCCCCCCCCCCGAGATCTCTGCACTCCTCTAATTCTGCCCTCCTGACCATCCCTAATGATAATCGCTCCACCATCAGTGGCCGTGCCTTCTGTTGCCTGGGCCACAAGCTCTGGAACTCTCTCCCGAAACCTCTCCACCTCTCTCTCCTTCAAGACGCTCCTTAAAACCTGCCCCATCAACCCTTAAAACCTGCTCCTTGCGGCTCGCTGTCAGATTTCTATTGCATAACACTCCTGTGAAGCACCTTGGAACGTTTCACTACCTTAAAGGCGCTATATAAATATGTTGTTGTTGTTGTAGTAAATCATTGCTATATCCACTTACAGCGACTGAACTCCAGGACATCCTCAACGTATTTACCGAAAGCCTTACGCTAAACATCCGTAAGACCAAGGTCCTCCACCAGCCTGTCCTCACCACACAGCACTGCCCCCCAGTCATCAAGATCCACGGCCCCGCCCTGGACAACGTGGACCACTTCCCATACCTCGGGAGCCTCCTATCAACAAGAGCAGGCATTGACAACGAGATCCAACACCGCCTCCAGTGCGCCAGTGCAGCCTTCGGCCGCCTGGGGAAAAGTGTGTTTGAAGACCAGGCCCTCAAATCCACCACCGAGCTCATGGTCTACAGGGCTGTCGTGATACCCGCCCTCCTGTATGGCTCAGAGACATGGACCATGTACAGTAGGTACCTCACCCCCAGCTCATGGTCTACAGGGCTGTAGTGATACCCGCCCTCCTGTATGGCCCAGAGACATGGACCATGTACAGTAGGTACCTCACCCCCAGCTCATGGTCTACAGGGCTGTAGTGATACCCGCCCTCCTGTATGGCTCAGAGACATGGACCATGTACAGTAGGTACCTCACCCCCAGCTCATGGTCTACAGGGCTGTAGTGATACCCGCCCTCCTGTATGGCTCAGAGACATGGACCATGTACAGTAGACACCTAAAGTCGCTGGAGAAATACCACCAACGCTGTCTCCGCAAGATCCCGCAAATCCCCCGGGAGGACAGACGCACCAACATTAGCGACCTCGACCAGGCCCAACATCCCCAGCATCGAAGCACTGACCACACTCGACCAGCTCCGCTGGGCAGGGCCACATTGTCCGCATGTCCCCGACACGAGACTCCCCAAAGCAAGCGCTCTACTCGAACTCCTTCACGGGCAAACGGGCCAAAGGTGGGCAGAGGAAACGTTACAAGGGACCACCCTCAAAGCCTCCTTGATAAAGTGCAACATCCCCCACCGACACCTGGGAGTCCCTGGCCCAAAGACCAGTCCGCCCTAAGTGGAGGAAGTGCATCCGGGAGGGCGCTGAGCACCTCGAGTCTCGTCGCCGAGAGCGTGCAGAAACCAAGCGCAGGCAGCGGAAGGAGCGTGCGGCAAACCAGTCCCACCCTCCCCTTCCCTCAACGTCTATCTGTCCCACCCTCCCCTTCCCTCAACGTCTATCTGTCCCACCCTCCCCTTCCCTCAACGTCTATCTGTCCCACCTGTGACAGGGACTGTGGTTCCCGTATTGGGCTGTTCAGCCACCTCAGGACTCGTGTTAAGAGTGGAGGCAAGTCTTCCTCGATTCCAAGGGACTGCGTCTGATGATGATGTAGACTGTTTGCTCGAGTGCAGTTTAAATAGATTCTGCGGGCAGCTTGCTGTCACGTTCTGATTGAATAGATTCTGTAAATGCTGGAAATAGAAACATAGACAATAGGTGCAGGAGTAGGCCATTCAGCCCTTCGAGCCTGCACCACCATTCAATACGATCACGGCTGATCATTCCCTCAGTACCCCATTCCTGCTTTCTCTCCATACCCCTTGATCCCTTTAGCCGTAAGGGCCACATCTAACTCCCTTTTGAATATATTTCGTGAATTGGCCTCAACTACTTTCTGTGGTAAAGAATTCCACAGGTTCACCACTCTCTGGGTGAAGAAGTTTCTCCTCATCTCGGTCCTAAATGGCTTACCCCTTATCCTTAGACTGTGAGCCCTGGTTCTGAACTTCCCCAACATCGGGAACATTATTCCTGCATCTAACCTGTCCAGTCCCGTCAGAATTTTATATGTTTCTATGAGATCCCCTCTCATTCTTCTGAACTCCAGTGAATACAAGCCCAGTTGATCCAGTCACTCTTCATATGTCAGTCCAGCCATCCCGGGAATCAGTCTGGTGAACCTTCGCTGCACTCCCTCAATAGCAAGAATGTCCTTCCTCAGATTAGGAGACCAAAACTGAACACAATATTCCAGGTGAGGCCTCACCAAGGCCCTGTACAACTGCAGTAACACCTCCCTACTCAAATCCCCTCGCTATGAAGGCCAACATACCATTTGCCTTCTTCACCGCCTGCTGTACCTGCATGCCAACCTTCAATGACTGATGTACCATGACACCCAGGTCTCGTTGCACCTCCCCTTTTCCTAATCTGTCACCATTCAGATAATAGTCTGTCTCTCTGTTTTTACCACCAAAGTGGATAACCTCACATTTATCCACATTATACTTCATCTGCCATGCATTTGCCCACTCGCCTAACCTATTAAAGTCACTATGCAGCCTCACAGCATCCTCCTCGCAGCTCACACTGCCACCCAACTTAGTGTCATCCGCAAATTTGGAGATACTACATTTAATCCCCTCGTCTAAATCATTAATGTACAGTGTAAACAGCTGGGGCCCTAGCACAGAACCTTGCGGTACCCTACTAGTCACTGCCTGCCATTCTGAAAAGTCCCCATTTACTCCTACTCTTTGCTTCCTGTCTGACAACCAGTTCTCAATCCACGTCAGCACACTACCCCCAATCCCATGTGCTTTAACTTTGCACATTAATCTCTTGTGTGGGACCTTGTCGAAAGCCTTCTGAAAGTTCAAATATACCACATCAACTGGTTCTCCCTTGTCCACTTTACTGGAAACATCCTCAAAAAATTCCAGAAGATTTGTCAAGCATGATTTCCCTTTCACAAATCCATGCTGACTTGGACCTATCATGTCACCTCTTTCCAAATGCGCTGCTATGACATCCTTAATAATTGATTCCATCATTTTACCCACTACCGATGTCAGGCTGACCAGTCTATAATTCCCTGTTTTCTCTCTCCCTCCTTTTTTAAAAAGTGGGGTTACATTGGCTACCCTCCACTCCATAGGAACTGATCCAGAGTCTATGGAATGTTGGAAAATGACTGTCAGTGCATCCACTATTTCCAAGGCCACCTCCTTAAGTACTCTGGGATGCAGACCATCAGGCCCTGGGGATTTATCGGCCTTTAATCCCATCAATTTCCCCAACACAATTTCCTGACTAATAAGGATTTCCCTCAGTTCCTCCTAGGCCCTCTGACCCCTTTTCGAAGGTTCAAGGCTTTTGTTGCTATTGGTGACAATAACAGGCATGTTGATTGGGTGACAAGTGTTCTAAGGAACTAGCCACTGCCATTTGTGGAGCTATCATGAAGTTCTCAAGATTATGAAAGGGAAATTATGCTTGACAAATCTTCTAGAATTTTTTGAGGATGTAACTAGCAGAGTGGACAAGGGAGAACCAGTAGATGTGGTGTATTTGGACTTTCAAAGGGCTTTTGACAAGGTCCCACACAAGAGATTGGTGTGCAAAATTAAAGCACATGATATTGGGGGTAATGTACTGACGTGGATAGAGAACTGGTTGGCAGACAGGAAGCAGAGAGTCGGGATAAACGGGTCCTTTTCAGAATGGCAGGCAGTGACTAGTGGAGTGCCGCAGGGCTCAGTGCTGGGTCCCCAGCTATTTACAATATACATTAATGATTTAGATGAAGGAATATCTCCAAGTTTGCAGATGACACTAAGCTGGGTGGCGGTGTGAGCTGCGAGGAGGATGCTAAGAGGCTGCAGGGTGATTTGGACAGGTTAGCTGAGTGGGCAAATGCATGGCAGATGCAGTATAATGTGGATAAATGTGAGGTTATCCACTTTGGTGGCAAAAACAGAAAGGCAGAATATTATCTGAATGGCAGCAGACTAGGAAAAGGTGAGGTGCAACGAGACCTGGGTGTCATGGTACATCAGTCATTGAAAGTTGGCATGCAGGTACAGCAGGCGGTGAAGAAGGCAAATGGTATGTTGGCCTTCATAGCGAGGGGATTTGAGTATAGGAGCAGGGAGGTCTTACTGCAGTTGTACAGGGCCTTGGTGAAACATAGAAAATAGGTGCAGGAGCAGGCCATTCGGCCCTTCGAGCCTGCACCACCATTCAATAAGATCATGTCTGATCATTCACCTCAGTACCCCATTCCTGCTTTCTCTCCATACCCCTTGATCCCTTTAGTCATAAGGGCCACATCTAACTCGCTTTTGAATATATCTAACGAACTGGCCTCAACAACTTTCTGTGGTAGAGAATTCCACAGGTTCACCACTCTCTGAGTGAAGAAGTTTCTCCTCATCTCGGTCCTAAATGGCTTACCCCTTATCCTTAGACTGTGACCCCTGGTTCTGGACTTCCCCAACATCGGGAACATTCTTCCTGCATCTAACCTGTCTAATCCCGTCAGAATTTTATATATTTCTATGAGGTCCTCTCTCATTCGTCTACCATTCTCTACCACCAACGATGTCTCCGCGAGATCCTGCAAATCCCCCGGGAGGGCAGACGCACCAACGTTAGCGTCCTCGACCAGGCCCAACATCCACGGCATCGAAGCACTGACCACACTCGACCAGCTCCGCTGGGCAGGGCCACATTGTCCGCATGTCCCCCAGACACGAGACTCCCCAAAGCAAGCGTTCTACTCGGAACTCCTTCACGGGCAAACGAGCCAAAGGTGGGCAGAGGAAACGTTACAAGGGACCACCCTCAAAGCCTCCCTGATAAAGTGCAACATCCCCACCGACACCTGGGAGTCCCTGGGCCCAAAGACCAGTCCGCCCTAAGTGGAGGGAGTGCATCCGGGAGGGCGCTGAGCACCTCGAGTCTCGTCGCCGAGAGCGTGCAGAAACCAAGCGCAGGCAGCGGAAGGAGCGTGCGGCAAACCAGTCCCACCCTCCCCTTCCCTCAACATCTATCTGTCCCACCCTCCCCTTCCCTCAACGTCTATCTGTCCCACCCTCCCCTTCCCTCAACGTCTATCTGTCCCACCCTCCCCTTCCCTCAACGTCTATCTGTCCCACCCTCCCCTTCCCTCAACGTCTATCTGTCCCACCCTCCCCTTCCCTCAACGTCTATCTGTCCCACCCTCCCCTTCCCTCAACGTCTATCTGTCCCACCCTCCCCTTCCCTCAACGTCTATCTGTCCCACCCTCCCCTTCCCTCAACGTCTATCTGTCCCACCCTCCCCTTCCCTCAACGTCTATCTGTCCCACCCTCCCCTTCCCTCAACGTCTATCTGTCCCACCCTCCCCTTCCCTCAACGTCTGTCTGTCCCACCTGTGACAGGGACTGTGGTTCCCGTATTGGGCTGTTCAGCCACCTCAGGACTCGTGTTAAGAGTGGAGGCAGGTCTTCCTCGCTTCCGAGGGACTGCCGATGATGGTGAGATACAGAGTAAAGCTCCCTCTACACTGTCCCATCAAACACTCCCAGGGCAGGTACAGGGGGTTAGATACAGAGTAAAGCTCCCTCTACACTGTCCCATCAAACACTCCCAGGGCAGGTACAGGGGGTTAGATACAGAGAAAAACTCCCTCTACATTGTCCCATCAAACACTCCCAGGGCAGGTACAGCACGGGGTTAGATACAGAGTAAAGCTCCCTCTACACTGTCCCATCAAACACTCCCAGGTCAGGTACAGGGGGTTAGATACAGAGTAAAGCTCCCTCTGCACTGTCCCATCAAACACTCCCAGGGCAGGTACAGGGGGTTAGATACAGAGTAAAGCTCCCTCTACACTGTCCCATCAAACACTCCCAGGGCAGGTACAGGGGGTTAGATACAGAGTAAAGCTCCCTCTACACTGTCCCATCAAACACTCCCAGGGCAGGTACAGGGGGTTAGATACAGAGTAAAGCTCCCTCTACATTGTCCCATCAAACACTCCCAGGGCAGGTACAACACGGGGTTAGATACAGAGTAAAGCTTCCTCTACACTGTCCCATTAAACACTCCCAGGTCAGGTACAGGGGGTTAGATACAGAGTAAAGCTCCCTCTGCACTGTCCCATCAAACACTCCCAGGTCAGGTACAGGGGGTTAGATACAGAGTAAAGCTCCCTCTGCACTGTCCCATCAAACACTCCCAGGGCAGGTACAGGGGGTTAGATACAGAGTAAAGCTCCCTCTACACTGTCCCATCAAACACTCCCAGGGCAGGTACAGGGGGTTAGATATTGAGTAAAGCTCCCTCTACACTGTACCATCAAACGCTCCCAGGGCAGGTACAGGGGGTTAGATACAGAGTAAAGCTCCCTCTACACTGTCCCATCACACACCCCCATGGGCAGGTACAGGGGGTTAGATACAGAGTAAAGCTCCCTCTGCACTGTCCCATCAAACACTCCCAGGGCAGGTACAGGGGGTTAGATACAGAGTAAAGCTCCCTCTACACTGTCCCATCAAACACTCCCAGGGCAGGTACAGGTGGTTAGATACAGAGTAAAGCTCTCTCAGGGCAGGTACAGGGGGTTAGATACAGAGTAAAGCTCCCTCTACACTGTCCCATCAAACACTCCCAGGGCAGGTACAGGGGGTTAGATACAGAGTGAAGCTCCCTCTACACTGTCCCATCAAACACTCCCAGGGCAGGTACAGGGGGTTAGATACAGAGTAAAGCTCCCTCTACACTGTCCCATCAAACACTCCCAGGGCAGGTACAGGGGGTTAGATACAGAGTAAAGCTCCCTCTACACTGTCCCATCAAACGCTCCCAGGGCAGGTACAGGGGGTTAGATACAGAGTAAAGCTCCCTCTACACTGTCCCATCACACACCCCCATGGGCAGGTACAGGGGGTTAGATACAGAGTAAAGCTCCCTCTGCACTGTCCCATCAAACACTCCCAGGGCAGGTACAGGGGGTTAGATACAGAGTAAAGCTCCCTCTACACTGTCCCATCAAACACTCCCAGGGCAGGTACACGGGGTTAGATACAGAGTAAAGCTCTCTCAGGGCAGGTACAGGGGGTTAGATACAGAGTAAAGCTCCCTCTACACTGTCCCATCAAACACTCCCAGGGCAGGTACAGGGGGTTAGATACAGAGTAAAGCTCCCTCTACACTGTCCCATCAAACACTCCCAGGGCAGGTACAGGGGGTTAGATACAGAGTAAAGCTCCCTCTACACTGTCCCATCAAACACTCCCAGGGCAGGTACAGGGGGTTAGATACAGAGTAAAGCTCCCTCTACACTGTCCCATCAAACACTCCCAGGGCAGGTACAGCAGGAGTTAGATACAGAGTAAAGCTCCCTCTACACTGTCCCATCAAACTCTCCCAGGGCAGGTACAGGGGGTTAGATACAGAGTAAAGCTCCCTCTACACTGTCCCATCAAACACTCCCAGGGTAGGTACAGGGGGTTAGATACAGAGTAAAGCTCCCTCTACACTGTCCCATCAAACACTCCCGGGGCAGGTACAAGGGGTTAGATACAGAGTAAAGCTCCCTCTACACTGTCCCATCAAACACTCCCAGGGCAGGTACAGGGGGTTAGATACAGAGTAAAGCTCCCTCTACACTGTCCCATCAAACACTCCCAGGGCAGGTACACGGGGTTAGATACAGAGTAAAGCTCCCTCTACACTGTCCCATCAAACACTCCCAGAGCAGGTACAGGGGGTTAGATACAGAGTAAAGCTCCCTCTACACTGTCCCATCAAACACTCCCAGGGCAGGTACAGGGGGTTAGATACAGAGTAAAGCTCCCTCTACACTGTCCCATCAAACACTCCCAGGGCAGGTACAGGGGGTTAGATACAGAGTAAAGCTCCCTCTACACTGTCCCATCAAACACTCCCAGGGCAGGTACAGGGGGTTAGATACAGAGTAAAGCTCCCTCTACACTGTCCCATCAAACACTCCCAGGGCAGGTACAGGGGGTTAGATACCGAGTCTGTGAGACGCGGGAGAGGTTGAGGTAAGGAGAAGGAGCTGAGAATAACAGACAGTTTATTCGGAGCACACCTGCCCCACAAACAGTGATTTAAAGTCCAGACATTCATCTCGTAGAAAGGTTCACAGCCGCCTGGGCCCCAGTAATTCGACACGTCCCGGTTACACCCCTCGGCAGAACACAGTCCCACGTCACAGGGTGAGGCATCTCCTCGAGATCGGCCGTCCAAAATCTTCAAACGGTTCATCAATTCAACTTACATGATGGCGAATTGGGTGTGATAATAAGTGGGAGGGAGTGAGAGGGGAGTGAGAGGGGAGTGAGAGGGGGAGAGACAGAGAGGGGGAGAGACAGAGAGGGGGAGAGAGAGAGAGAGAGGGAGCGACAGAGAGGGGGAGCGACAGAGAGGGGGAGCGACAGAGAGGGGGAGAGAGAGAGAGAGGGGGAGAGAGAGAGAGAGGGGGAGAGAGAGAGAGAGGGGGAGAGAGAGAGAGAGGGGGAGAGAGAGAGAGAGGGGGAGAGAGAGAGAGGGGGAGAGAGAGCGTGAGAGAGAAAGACCGAGAGCGAGAGAGAGAGAGCGCGAGAGAAAGACAGAGAGCGAGAGAGAAAGACAGAGAGCGAGAGAGAGAAAGACAGAGAGCGAGAGAGAGAAAGACAGAGAGCGAGAGAGAGAAAGACAGAGAGCGAGAGAGAGAAAGAGAGCGAGAGAGAGAAAGACAGAGAGCGAGAGAGAGAAAGACAGAGAGCGAGAGAGAGAAAGACAGAGAGCGAGAGAGAGAAAGACAGAGAGCGAGAGAGAGAAAGACCGAGAGCGAGAGAGAGAGTGAGCGAGAGAAAGAGCGAGAGAGAGAGAGCGAGAGAGCGAGACGGAGAGCGAGAGAGAGAAAGACAGGGAGCGAGAAAGAGTGAGAGCGAGAGAGAGAGAGACGGAGAGTGAGAGACGGAGAGCGAGAGAGAGAAAGACAGAGAGCGAGAGAGAGAAAGACAGAGAGCGAGAGAGAGAAAGACCGAGAGCGAGAGAGAGAGTGAGCGAGAGAAAGAGCGAGAGAGAGAGCGAGAGAGAGAGACGGAGAGCGAGAGAGAGAAAGACAGGGAGCGAGAAAGAGTGAGAGCGAGAGAAAGAGCGAGAGAGAGAGAGAGACGGAGAGTGAGAGAGAGAAAGACAGGGAGCGAGAGACACGACCCCTCTCCTCTAACCCCGAGGCTCGGGGACAGGACGGAGGGATGTGCCTGTCGTGTGACTCAGTGTGAAGGAGGGGGTTTTGGGGCTGGGGTGGGGGGTTCGGGGGCTTTGAACGATCCGGGTAACGGCAGACCCCGGGCACACAGCCCCCCCTCCTGGGCCGGCCCTCAGGGAATGCCCAGGGGAATGGTGAAGGAGATATAATCGCCAACAGCTCCCCAGTCGGGCCGGAAAGTCTGGTAGATGGTGATCCAGGCGGTGAGTGCAGCCACCCAGAGCGACAGGCCCACTCCTGACCACTTCACATCTGTGGGGGACAACAGGAACTGGCATTGACCCAACGCCTCGAACACTGTACAACATCCCAGGGCCCCTCACAGGGGCCGAACTCACACACAACCCGACCCCGAGACACACAGGGAGATATTGGGGACAGGCGGCCAAAGGCTGGGTCACAGAGGTGCGTTTTAAGGAGCGTCTTGAAGGAGAAGAGAGAGGCGGAGAGGTTCAGGGAGGGAGTTCCAGAGCTTGGGGCCCAGGCAGCTGAAGGCACGGCCACCGATGGTGGAGCGATGGGAATCGGGGGGACGGGCAAGAGGGCAGAATTGGAGGAACACAGAGATCTGGGAGGGGTGTAGGGGCTGGAGGAGGTTACAGAGATAGGGAGGGGTGTAGGGGCTGGAGGGGGTTACAGAGATAGGGAGGGGTGTAGGAGCTGGAGGGGGTTACAGAGATAGGGAGGGGTGTAGGGGCTGGAGGGGGTTACAAAGATAGGGAGGGGTGTAGGGGCTGGAGGGGGTTACAGAGATAGGGAGGGGTGTAGGGGCTGGAGGGGGTTTCAGAGATAGGGAGGGGTGTCGGGGCTGGAGGGGGTTACAGAGATAGGGAGGGGTGTAGGGGCTGGAGGAGGTTACAGAGATAGAGAGGGGTGTCGGGGCTGGAGGAGGTTACAGAGATAGGGAGGGGAAAGGAGGCCATGGAGGGATTTGAAAACAAGGATGAGAATTTTGAAATCTAGGCGTTGCTGGACCGGGAGCCAATGTAGGTCAGTGAGCACAGGGGGTGATGGGTGAGTGGGACTGGGTGTGAGTTAGGACACGGGGTCAGTGAGCACAGGGGGTGATGGGTGAGTGGGACTGGGTGTGAGTTAGGACACGGGGCAGTGAGCACAGGGGGTGATGGGTGAGTGGGACTGGGTGTGAGTTAGGACACGGGGCAGCGAGCACAGGGGGTGATGGGTGAGTGGGACTGGGTGTGAGTTAGGACACGGGGGCAGTGAGCACAGGGGGTGATGGGTGAGTGGGACTGGGTGTGAGTTAGGACACGGGGCAGTGAGCACAGGGGGTGATGGGTGAGTGGGACTGGGTGTGAGTTAGGACACGGGGCAGTGAGCACAGGGGGTGATGGGTGAGTGGGACTGGGTGTGAGTTAGGACACGGGGGCAGTGAGCACAGGGGGTGATGGGTGAGTGGGACTAGGTGTGAGTTAGGACACAGGACAGTGAGCACAGGGGGTGATGGGTGAGCGGGACTGGGTGTGAGTTAGGACACGGGGTCAGTGAGCACAGGGGGTGATGGGTGAGTGGGACTGGGTGTGAGTTAGGACACGGGTCAGTGAGCACAGGGGGTGATGGGTGAGTGGGACTGGGTGTGAGTTAGGACACGGGGCAGTGAGCACAGGGGGTGATGGGTGAGTGGGACTGGGTGTGAGTTAGGACACGGGGTCAGTGAGCACAGCGGGTGATGGGTGAGTGGGACTGGGTGTGAGTTAGGACACGGGGCAGTGAGCACAGGGGGTGATGGGTGAGTGGGACTAGGTGTGAGTTAGGACACAGGACAGTGAGCACAGGGGGTGATGGGTGAGCGGGACTGGGTGTGAGTTAGGACACGGGGCAGGGAGCACAGCGGGTGATGGGTGAGTGGGACTGGGTGTGAGTTAGGACACGGGGCAGTGAGCACAGCGGGTGATGGGTGAGTGGGACTGGGTGTGAGTTAGGACACGGGGCAGTGAGCACAGGGGGTGATGGGTGAGCGGAACTGGGTGCGAGTTAGGACACGGGGTCAGTGAGCACAGGGGATCATGGGTGAGTGGGACTGGGTGTGAGTTAGGACACGGGGCAGTGAGCACAGGGGGTGATGGGTGAGTGGGACTGGGTGTGAGTTAGGACACGGGGCAGTGAGCACAGGGGGTGATGGGTGAGTGGGACTCGGTGCGAGTTAGGACACGGGGCAGTGAGCACAGGGGGTGATGGGTGAGTGGGACAGGGTGTGAGTTAGGACACGGGGCAGTGAGCACAGGGGGTGATGGGTGAGTGGGACTGGGTGTGAGTTAGGACACGGGGCAGTGAGCACAGGGTGTGATGGGTGAGCGGGACTGGGTGCGAGTTAGGACACGGGGTCAGTGAGCACAGGGGGTGATGGGTGAGCGGGACTGGGTGCGAGTTAGGACACAGGGCAGTGAGCACAGGGGGTGATGGGTGAGTGGGACTCGGTGCAAGTTAGGACACGGGGCAGTGAGCACAGGGGGTGATGGGTGAGCGGGACTGGGTGTGAGTTAGGACACGGGGCAGTGAGCACAGGGGGTGATGGGTGAGCGGGACTGGGTGCGAGTTAGGACACGGGGCAGTGAGCACAGGGGGTGATGGGTGAGCGGGACTGGGTGCGAGTTAGGACACGGGGTCAGTGAGCACAGGGGGTGATGGGTGAGCGGGACTGGGTGCGAGTTAGGACACAGGGCAGTGAGCACAGGGGGTGATGGGTGAGTGGGACTGGGTGTGAGTTAGGACACGGGGCAGTGAGCACAGGGGGTGATGGGTTAGTGGGACTCGGTGCGAGTTAGGACACGGGGCAGTGAGCACAGGGGGTGATGGGTGAGCGGGACTGGGTGTGAGTTAGGACACGGGGCAGTGAGCACAGGGGGTGATGGGTGAGTGGGACTGGGTGTGAGTTAGGACACGGGGCAGTGAGCACAGGGGGTGATGGGTGAGTGGGACTGGGTGTGAGTTAGGACACGGGGCAGTGAGCACAGGGGGTGATGGGTGAGTGGGACTGGGTGTGAGTTAGGACACGGGGCAGTGAGCACAGGGGGTGATGGGTGAGTGGGACTGGGTGTGAGTTAGGACACGGGGCAGTGAGCACAGGGGGTGATGGGTGAGTGGGACTGGGTGTGAGTTAGGACACGGGGCAGTGAGCACAGGGGGTGATGGGTGAGTGGGACTGGGTGTGAGTTAGGACACGGGGGCAGTGAGCACAGGGGGTGATGGGTGAGTGGGACTGGGTGCGAGTTAGGACACGGGGGCAGTGAGCACAGGGGGTGATGGGTGAGTGGGACTGGGTGTGAGTTAGGACACGGGGCAGTGAGCACAGGGGGTGATGGGTGAGTGGGACTGGGTGCAAGTTACGACACGGGGTCAGTGAGCACAGCGGGTGATGGGTGAGTGGGACTGGGTGTGAGTTAGGACACGGGGCAGTGAGCACAGGGGGTAATGGGTGAGTGGGACTGGGTGTGAGTTAGGACACGGGGCAGTGAGCACAGGGGGTGATGGGTGAGTGGGACTGGGTGTGAGTTAGGACACGGGGGCAGTGAGCACAGGGGGTGATGGGTGAGTGGGACTGGGTGTGAGTTAGGACACGGGGGCAGTGAGCACAGGGGGTGATGGGTGAGTGGGACTGGGTGCGAGTTAGGACACGGGGCAGTGAGCACAGGGGGTGATGGGTGAGTGGGACTGGGTGTGAGTTAGGACACAGGTCAGTGAGCACAGGTGGTGATGGGTGAGCGGGACTGGGTGTGAGTTAGGACACGGGGCAGTGAGCACAGGGGGTGATGGGTGAGTGGGACTGGGTGTGAGTTAGGACACGGGGCAGTGAGCACAGGGGGTGATGGGTGAGTGGGACTGGGTGTGAGTTAGGACACGGGGCAGTGAGCACAGGGGGTGATGGGTGAGTGGGACTGGGTGTGAGTTGGGACACGGGGGCAGTGAGCACAGGGGGTGATGGGTGAGTGGGACTGGGTGCGAGTTGGGACACGGGGGCAGTGAGCACAGGGGGTGATGGGTGAGTGGGACTGGGTGCGAGTTAGGACACGGGGCAGTGAGCACAGGGGGTGATGGGTGAGTGGGACTGGGTGCGAGTTAGGACACGGGGTCAGTGAGCACAGCGGGTGATGGGTGAGTGGGACTGGGTGTGAGTTAGGACACGGGGCAGTGAGCACAGGGGGTGATGGGTGAGTGGGACTGGGTATGAGTTAGGACACGGGGCAGTGAGCACAGGGGGTGATGGGTGAGTGGGACTGGGTGTGAGTTAGGACACGGGGCAGTGAGCACAGGGGGTGATGGGTGAGTGGGACTGGGTGTGAGTTAGGACACGGGGCAGTGAGCACAGGGGGTGATGGGTGAGTGGGACTGGGTGTGAGTTAGGACACGGGGGCAGTGAGCACAGGGGGTGATGGGTGAGTGGGACTGGGTGCGAGTTAGGACACGGGGGCAGTGAGCACAGGGGGTGATGGGTGAGTGGGACTGGGTGTGAGTTAGGACACGGGGCAGTGAGCACAGGGGGTGATGGGTGAGTGGGACTGGGTGCGAGTTAGGACACGGGGTCAGTGAGCACAGCGGGTGATGGGTGAGTGGGACTGGGTGTGAGTTAGGACACGGGGCAGTGAGCACAGGGGGTAATGGGTGAGTGGGACTGGGTGTGAGTTAGGACACGGGGCAGTGAGCACAGGGGGTGATGGGTGAGTGGGACTGGGTGTGAGTTAGGACACGGGGGCAGTGAGCACAGGGGGTGATGGGTGAGTGGGACTGGGTGCGAGTTAGGACACGGGGGCAGTGAGCACAGGGGGTGATGGGTGAGTGGGACTGGGTGCGAGTTAGGACACGGGGCAGTGAGCACAGGGGGTGATGGGTGAGTGGGACTGGGTGCGAGTTAGGACACGGGGTCAGTGAGCACAGCGGGTGATGGGTGAGTGGGACTGGGTGCGAGTTAGGACACGGGGTCAGTGAGCACAGGGGGTGATGGGTGAGTGGGACTCGGTGCGAGTTAGGACACGGGGTCAGTGAGCACAGCGGGTGATGGGTGAGTGGGACTGGGTGTGAGTTAGGACACGGGGCAGTGAGCACAGGGGGTGATGGGTGAGTGGGACTGGGTGCGAGTTAGGACACGGGGTCAGTGAGCACAGCGGGTGATGGGTGAGTGGGACTGGGTGTGAGTTAGGACACGGGGCAGTGAGCACAGGGGGTGATGGGTGAGTGGGACTGGGTGCGCGAGTTAGGACACGGGGTCAGTGAGCACAGGGGGTGATGGGTGAGTGGGACTCGGTGCGAGTTAGGACACGGGGTCAGTGAGCACAGGGGGTGATGGGTGAGTGGGACTCGGTGCGAGTTAGGACACGGGGTCAGTGAGCACAGGGGGTGATGGGTAGCGGGACTCGGTGCGAGTTAGGACACGGGGTCAGTGAGCACAGGGAGTGATGGGTGAGTGGGACTGGGTGCGAGTTAGGACACGGGGCAGTGAGCACAGGGGGTGATGGGTGAGCGGGACTCGGTGCGAGTTAGGACACGCGGTCAGTAAGCACAGGGGGTGATGGGTGAGTGGGACTGGGTGTGAGTTAGGACACGGGGTCAGTGAGCACAGGGGGCGATGGGTGAGTGGGACTGGGTGTGAGTTAGGACACGAGGACAGTGAGCACAGGGGGTGATGGGTGAGTGGGACTGGGTGTGAGTTAGGACACGGGGCAGTGAGCACAAGGGGTGATGGGTGAGTGGGACTGGGTGCGAGTTAGGACACGGGGCAGTGAGCACAGGGGGTGATGGGTGAGTGGGACTGGGTGTGAGTTAGGACACGAGGTCAGCGAGCACAGGGGGTGATGGGTGAGGGGGACTCGGTGCGAGTTAGGACACGGGGGCAGTGAGCACAGGGGGTGATGGGTGAGTGGGACTGGGTGTGAGTTAGGACACGGAGGCAGTGAGCACAGGGGGTGATGGGTGAGTGGGACTGGGTGTGAGTTAGGACACGGGGTCAGCAGGGTTTTGGACGAGCGGATGGTTACGGAGCGGGGAATGTGGGAGGCCGGCCGGGAGTGCGTTGGAATCATCAGTGGTCTGGAGGTAACAGAGGAACAGAAGGGAGGGGGAGGTTACCCGGGGGTTCCGGAGGGAGGGGGAGGTTTTCCGGGGGTTCCGGAGGGAGGGGGAGGTTACCCGGGGGTTCCGGAGGGAGGGGGAGGTTTTCCGGAGGTTCCGGAGGGAGGGCGAGGTTACCCGGGGGTTCCGGAGGGAGGGGGAGGTTTTCCGGGGGTTCCGGAGGGAGGGCGAGGTTACCCGGGGGTTCCGGAGGGAGGGGGAGATTACCCGGGGGTTCCGGAGGGAGGGGGAGGTTTTCCGGGGGTTCCGGAGGGAGGGGGAGGTTTTCCGGGGGTTCCGGAGGGAGGGCGAGGTTACCCGGGGGTTCCGGAGGGAGGGGGAGGTTACCCGGGGGTTCCGGAGGGAGGGCGAGGTTACCCGGGGGTTCCGGAGGGAGGGCGAGATTACCCGGGGGTTCCGGAGGGAGGGGGAGGTTTTCCGGGGGTTCCGGAGGGAGGGGGAGGTTTTCCGGGGGTTCCGGAGGGAGGGCGAGGTTACCCGGGGGTTCCGGAGGGAGGGCGAGGTTACCCGGGGGTTCCGGAGGGAGGGCGAGGTTACCCGGGGGTTCCGGAGGTTACCCGGGGGTTCCGGAGGGAGGGGGAGGTTTTCCGGGGGTTCCGGAGGGAGGGCGAGGTTACCCGGGGGTTCCGGAGGTTACCCGGGGGTTCCGGAGGGAGGGGGAGGTTACCCGGGGGTTCCGGAGGGAGGGCGAGGTTACCCGGGGGTTCCGGAGGGAGGGCGAGGTTACCCGGGGGTTCCGGAGGGAGGGGGAGGTTTTCCGGGGGTTCCGGAGGGAGGGGGAGGTTTTCCGGGGGTTCCGGAGGGAGGGGGAGGTTTTCCGGGGGCTCCGGAGGCAGGGGGAGGTTACCCGGGGGTTCCGGAGGTTACCCGGGGATTGCGGAGGGAGGGCGAGGTTACCCGGGGGCTCCGGAGGGAGGGGGAGGTTACCCGTATACTTACATTTCTTGATCTGTGGTTGCTCATTGAACTGCGGCTTGACAAAAGCTTCACGGAAAAACCAGACCACGTTGACCAGCCACAGGAAAGGCAGCAGAGCAAATCCCCCTGGAACACAGCAAGGGCCAAAGTCCGTCAACATCGCGCGTTCCCCACAGACACTGGGCCCCACCGCTCCGTGCCGGGGTTTATGCCCCACCCCAGCCCCCTCCAATCCCTCTCCATCTCACCCCATCACCATGTCCTGCTATTCCTTTCTCCAGCTCCCAAAGCGAGCGCTCTACTCGGAACTCCTTCACGGGCAAACGGGCCGAAAGAGGGCAGAGGAAACGTTACAAGGGACCACCCTCAAAGCCTCCCTGATAAAGTGCAACATCCCCACCCACACCTGGGAGTCCCTGGGCCCAAAGACCAGTCCGCCCTAAGTGGAGGAAGTGCATCCGGGAGGGCGCTGAGCACCTCGAGTCTCGTCGCCGAGAGCGTGCAGAAACCAAGCGCAGGCAGCGGAAGGAGCGTGCGGCAAACCAGTCCCACCCTCCCCTTCCCTCAACGTCTATCTGTCCCACCCTCCCCTTCCCTCAACGTCTATCTGTCCCACCCTCCCCTTCCCTCAACGTCTATCTGTCCCACCCTCCCCTTCCCTCAACGTCTATCTGTCCCACCCTCCTCTTCCCTCAACGTCTATCTGTCCCACCTGTGACAGGGACTGTGGTTCCCGTATTAGGCTGTTCAGCCACCTCAGGACTCGTGTTAAGAGTGGAAGCAAGTCTTCCTCGATTCCGAGGGACTGCCTATGATGATGATGAAATGTATCTCTGCTATTCGCCTGTGGGAGTGAGTTCCACATTCTCACCCCTCTCTGGGGTAGCAAGTTCCCCAACATTCGAGGAACAAAGGGCCCTGGGAGTGAAGGTCCACAGATCCCTGAAGGTAGCAGGCCAGGTGGATAAGGTGGTTAAGAAGGCATACGGAATACTTGCCTTTATTGGCCGAGGCAGAGAAGACACGAGCTGAGAGGGTTATGCTTGAAATATATAAAACACCAGCTAGGCCACAGCTGGAGTACTGCGTGCAGTTCTGGTCACCGCATTACAGGAAGGATGTGATTGCACTGGAGAGGGTACAGAGGAGATTTACCAGGATGTTGCACTAGAGAGGGTACAGAGGAGATTTACCAGGATGTTGCACTGGAGAGGGTACAGAGGAGATTTACCAGGATGTTGCCTGGACTGGAGAGGGTACAGAGGAGATTTACCAGGATGTTGCACTGGAGAGGGTACAGAGGAGATTTACCAGGATGTTGCACTGGAGAGGGTACAGAGGAGATTTACCAGGATGTTGCACTGGAGAGGGTACAGAGGAGATTTACCAGGATGTTGCACTGGAGAGGGTACAGAGGAGATTTACCAGGATGTTGCCTGGAGAGGGTACAGAGGAGATTTACCAGGATGTTGCACTGGAGAGGGTACAGAGGAGATTTACCAGGATGTTGCACTGGAGAGGGTACAGAGGAGATTTACCAGGATGTTGCACTGGAGAGGGTGCAGAGGAGATTTACCAGGATGTTGTACTAGAGAGGGTACAGAGGAGATTGACCAGGATGTTGCACTGGAGAGGGTACAGAGGAGATTTACCAGGATGCTGCACTGGAGAGGGTACAGAGGAGATTTACCAGGATGTTGCACTGGAGAGGGTACAGAGGAGATTTATCAGGATGTTGCACTGGAGAGGGTACAGAGGAGATTTACCAGGATGTTGCACTGGAGAGGGTACAGAGGAGATTTACCAGGATGTTGCACTGGAGAGAGTACAGAGGAGATTTATCAGGATGTTGCACTGGAGAGGGTACAGAAGAGATTTACCAGGATGTTGCACTGGAGAGAGTACAGAGGAGATTTATCAGGATGTTGCACTGGAGAGGGTACAGAGGAGATTTACCAGGATGTTGCACTGGAGAGGGTGCAGAGGAGATTTACCAGGATGTTGTACTAGAGAGGGTACAGAGGAGATTGACCAGGATGTTGCACTGGAGAGGGTACAGAGGAGATTTACCAGGATGCTGCACTGGAGAGGGTACAGAGGAGATTTACCAGGATGTTGCACTGGAGAGGGTACAGAGGAGATTTACCAGGATGTTGCACTGGAGAGGGTACAGAGGAGATTTACCAGGATGTTGCCTGGACTGGAGAATTTTAGTGATGAGGAAAGATTGGATCGGCTGGGGTTGTTTACTTTGGAACAGAGGAGGCTGAGGGGAGACCTGATTGAGGTGTATAAAATGATGAGGGGCCTGGATAGAGTGGATAGGACGGACCTGTTTCCCTTGGCAGAGGGGTCAACAACCAGGGGGCGTGAATTGAAAGTAATTGGGGGGAGGTTTAGAGGGGGTTTGAGGGGAAATGTCTTCACCCAGAGGGTGGTGGGGGTCTGGGGGGGAACTCACTGCCTGAAAGGGGGGTAGAGGCAGAAACCCTCACCACATTTAAAAAGTAGCTGGATGTGCCATAACCTAGAGGGGTGTAGGGGCTGGAGGAGGTTACAGAGATAGGGAGGGGTGTAGGGGCTGGAGGGGGTTACAGAGATAGGGAGGGGTGTATGGGCTGGAGGAGGTTACAGAGATAGGGAGGGGTGTCGGGGCTGGAGGAGGTTACAGAGATAGGGAGGGGTGTCGGGGCTGGAGGAGGTTATGAGATAGGGAGGGGTGTAGGGGCTGGAGGAGGTTACAGAGATAGGGAGGGGTGTAGGGGCTGGAGGAGGTTACAGAGATAGGGAGGGGTGTAGGGGCTGGAGGAGGTTACAGAGATAGGGAGGGGTGTAGGGGCTGGAGGGGGTTAGAGATAGGGAGGGGTGTCGGGGCTGGAGGAGGTTACAGAGATAGGGAGGGGTGTGGGGGCTGGAGGAGGTTACAGAGATAGGGAGGGGTGTAGGGGCTGGAGGAGGTTACAGAGTTAGCGAGGGGTGTAGGGGCTGGAGGAGGTTACAGAGATAGCGAGGGGTGTAGGGGCTGGAGGAGGTTACAGAGATAGGGAGGGGTGTAGGGGCTGGAGGAGGTTACAGAGATAGGGAGGGGTGTAGGGGCTGGAGGAGGTTACAGAGATAGGGAGGGGTGTAGGGGCTGGAGGAGGTTACAGAGATAGGGAGGGGTGTAGGGGCTGGAGGAGGTTACAGAGATAGGGAGGGGTGTAGAGGCTGGAGGGGGTTACAGAGATAGGGAGGGGTGTAGGGGCTGGAGGAGGTTACAGAGGTAGGGAGGGGTGTAGGGGCTGGAGGAGGTTACAGAGGTAGGGAGGGGTGTAGGGGCTGGAGGAGGTTACAGAGATAGGGAGGGGTGTAGGGGCTGGAGGAGGTTACAGAGATAGGGAGGGGTGTAAGCGCTGGAGGGGGTTACAGAGATAGGGAGGGGTGTCGGGGCTGGAGGAGGTTATGAGATAGGGAGGGGTGTAGGGGCTGGAGGAGGTTACAGAGATAGGGAGGGGTGTAGGGGCTGGAGGAGGTTACAGAGATAGGGAGGGGTGTAGGGGCTGGAGGAGGTTACAGAGATAGGGAGGGGTGTAGGGGCTGGAGGGGGTTAGAGATAGGGAGGGGTGTCGGGGCTGGAGGAAGTTACAGAGATAGGGAGGGGTGTATGGGCTGGAGGAGGTTACAGAGATAGGGAGGGGTGTAGGGGCTGGAGGAGGTTACAGAGATAGGGAGGGGTGTAGGGGCTGGAGGGGGTTACAGAGATAGGGAGGGGTGTCGGGGCTGGAGGAGGTTACAGAGTTAGCGAGGGGTGTAGGGGCTGGAGGAGGTTACAGAGATAGCGAGGGGTGTAGGGGCTGGAGGAGGTTACAGAGATAGGGAGGGGTGTAGGGGCTGGAGGAGGTTACAGAGATAGGGAGGGGTGTAGGGGCTGGAGGAGGTTACAGAGATAGGGAGGGGTGTAGGGGCTGGAGGGGGTTACAGAGATAGGGAGGGGTGTAGGGGCTGGAGGAGGTTACAGAGATAGGGAGGGGTGTAGGGGCTGGAGGAGGTTACAGAGATAGGGAGGGGTGTAAGCGCTGGAGGGGGTTACAGAGATAGGGAGGGGTGTAGGGGCTGGAGGAGGTTACAGAGATAGGGAGGGGTGTAGGGGCTGGAGGAGGTTACAGAGATAGGGAGGGGTGTAGAGGCTGGAGGGGGTTACAGAGATAGGGAGGGGTGTAGGGGCTGGAGGAGGTTACAGAGGTAGGGAGGGGTGTAGGGGCTGGAGGAGGTTACAGAGGTAGGGAGGGGTGTAGGGGCTGGAGGAGGTTACAGAGATAGGGAGGGGTGTAGGGGCTGGAGGAGGTTACAGAGATAGGGAGGGGTGTAAGCGCTGGAGGGGGTTACAGAGATAGGGAGGGGTGTCGGGGCTGGAGGAGGTTATGAGATAGGGAGGGGTGTAGGGGCTGGAGGAGGTTACAGAGATAGGGAGGGGTGTAGGGGCTGGAGGAGGTTACAGAGATAGGGAGGGGTGTAGGGGCTGGAGGAGGTTACAGAGATAGGGAGGGGTGTAGGGGCTGGAGGGGGTTAGAGATAGGGAGGGGTGTCGGGGCTGGAGGAAGTTACAGAGATAGGGAGGGGTGTATGGGCTGGAGGAGGTTACAGAGATAGGGAGGGGTGTAGGGGCTGGAGGAGGTTACAGAGATAGGGAGGGGTGTCGGGGCTGGAGGAGGTTACAGAGATAGGGAGGGGTGTCGGGGCTGGAGGAGGTTATGAGATAGGGAGGGGTGTGGGGGCTGGAGGAGGTTACAGAGATAGGGAGGGGTGTAGGGGCTGGAGGAGGTTACAGAGATAGGGAGGGGTGTCGGGGCTGGAGGAGGTTACAGAGATAGGGAGGGGTGTCGGGGCTGGAGGAGGTTATGAGATAGGGAGGGGTGTGGGGGCTGGAGGGGGTTACAGAGATAGGGAGGGGTGTAGGAGCTGGAGGAGGTTACAGAGATAGGGAGGGGTGTAGGGGCTGGAGGAGGTTACAGAGATAGGGAGGGGTGTAGGGGCTGGAGGAGGTTACAGAGATAGGGAGGGGTGTAGGGGCTGGAGGGGGTTAGAGATAGGGAGGGGTGTCGGGGCTGGAGGAGGTTACAGAGATAGGGAGGGGTGTGGGGGCTGGAGGAGGTTACAGAGATAGGGAGGGGTGTAGGGGCTGGAGGAGGTTACAGAGTTAGCGAGGGGTGTAGGGGCTGGAGGAGGTTACAGAGATAGCGAGGGGTGTAGGGGCTGGAGGAGGTTACAGAGATAGGGAGGGGTGTAGGGGCTGGAGGAGGTTACAGAGATAGGGAGGGGTGTAGGGGCTGGAGGAGGTTACAGAGATAGGGAGGGGTGTAGGGGCTGGAGGCGGTTACAGAGATAGGGAGGGGTGTAGGGGCTGGAGGAGGTTACAGAGATAGGGAGGGGTGTAGGGGCTGGAGGGGGTTACAGAGATAGGGAGGGGTGTAGGGGCTGGAGGAGGTTACAGAGATAGGGAGGGGTGTAGGGGCTGGAGGAGGTTACAGAGATAGGGAGGGGTGTAGAGGCTGGAGGGGGTTACAGAGATAGGGAGGGGTGTAGGGGCTGGAGGAGGTTACAGAGGTAGGGAGGGGTGTAGGGGCTGGAGGAGGTTACAGAGGTAGGGAGGGGTGTAGGGGCTGGAGGAGGTTACAGAGATAGGGAGGGGTGTAGGGGCTGGAGGAGGTTACAGAGATAGGGAGGGGTGTAAGCGCTGGAGGGGGTTACAGAGATAGGGAGGGGTGTCGGGGCTGGAGGAGGTTATGAGATAGGGAGGGGTGTAGGGTCTGGAGGGGATTACAGAGATAGGGAGGGGTGTAGGGGCTGGAGGAGGTTACAGAGATAGGGAGGGGTGTAGGGGCTGGAGGAGGTTACAGAGATAGGGAGGGGTGTAGGGGCTGGAGGAGGTTACAGAGATAGGGAGGGGTGTAGGGGCTGGAGGGGGTTAGAGATAGGGAGGGGTGTCGGGGCTGGAGGAAGTTACAGAGATAGGGAGGGGTGTATGGGCTGGAGGAGGTTACAGAGATAGGGAGGGGTGTAGGGGCTGGAGGAGGTTACAGAGATAGGGAGGGGTGTAGGGGCTGGAGGGGGTTACAGAGATAGGGAGGGGTGTCGGGGCTGGAGGAGGTTACAGAGTTAGCGAGGGGTGTAGGGGCTGGAGGAGGTTACAGAGATAGCGAGGGGTGTAGGGGCTGGAGGAGGTTACAGAGATAGGGAGGGGTGTAGGGGCTGGAGGAGGTTACAGAGATAGGGAGGGGTGTAGGGGCTGGAGGAGGTTACAGAGATAGGGAGGGGTGTAGGGGCTGGAGGAGGTTACAGAGATAGGGAGGGGTGTAGGGGCTGGAGGGGGTTACAGAGATAGGGAGGGGTGTAGGGGCTGGAGGAGGTTACAGAGATAGGGAGGGGTGTAGGGGCTGGAGGAGGTTACAGAGATAGGGAGGGGTGTAAGCGCTGGAGGGGGTTACAGAGATAGGGAGGGGTGTAGGGGCTGGAGGAGGTTACAGAGATAGGGAGGGGTGTAGGGGCTGGAGGAGGTTACAGAGATAGGGAGGGGTGTAGAGGCTGGAGGGGGTTACAGAGATAGGGAGGGGTGTAGGGGCTGGAGGAGGTTACAGAGGTAGGGAGGGGTGTAGGGGCTGGAGGAGGTTACAGAGGTAGGGAGGGGTGTAGGGGCTGGAGGAGGTTACAGAGATAGGGAGGGGTGTAGGGGCTGGAGGAGGTTACAGAGATAGGGAGGGGTGTAAGCGCTGGAGGGGGTTACAGAGATAGGGAGGGGTGTCGGGGCTGGAGGAGGTTATGAGATAGGGAGGGGTGTAGGGGCTGGAGGAGGTTACAGAGATAGGGAGGGGTGTAGGGGCTGGAGGAGGTTATAGAGATAGGGAGGGGTGTAGGGGCTGGAGGAGGTTACAGAGATAGGGAGGGGTGTAGGGGCTGGAGGGGGTTAGAGATAGGGAGGGGTGTCGGGGCTGGAGGAAGTTACAGAGATAGGGAGGGGTGTATGGGCTGGAGGAGGTTACAGAGATAGGGAGGGGTGTAGGGGCTGGAGGAGGTTACAGAGATAGGGAGGGGTGTAGGGGCTGGAGGGGGTTACAGAGATAGGGAGGGGTGTCGGGGCTGGAGGAGGTTACAGAGTTAGCGAGGGGTGTAGGGGCTGGAGGAGGTTACAGAGATAGCGAGGGGTGTAGGGGCTGGAGGAGGTTACAGAGATAGGGAGGGGTGTAGGGGCTGGAGGAGGTTACAGAGATAGGGAGGGGTGTAGGGGCTGGAGGAGGTTACAGAGATAGGGAGGGGTGTAGGGGCTGGAGGAGGTTACAGAGATAGGGAGGGGTGTAGGGGCTGGAGGGGGTTACAGAGATAGGGAGGGGTGTAGGGGCTGGAGGAGGTTACAGAGATAGGGAGGGGTGTAGGGGCTGGAGGAGGTTACAGAGATAGGGAGGGGTGTAGGGGCTGGAGGGGGTTACAGAGATAGGGAGGGGTGTAGGGGCTGGAGAAGGTTACAGAGATAGGAAGGGTGTGGGGGCTGGAGAAGGTTACAGAGATAGGGAGGGGTGTAGGGGCTGGAGGAGGTTACAGAGATAGGGAGGGGTGTAGTGGCTGGAGGAGGTTACAGAGATAGGGAGGGGTGTAGGGGCTGGAGGAGGTTACAGAGATAGGGAGGGGTGTAGGGGCTGGAGGAGGTTACAGAGATAGGGAGGGGTGTAAGCGCTGGAGGAGGTTACAGAGATAGGGAGGGGTGTAGGGGCTGGAGGAGGTTACAGAGATAGGGAGGGGTGTAAGCGCTGGAGGAGGTTACAGAGATAGGGAGGGGTGAAAGCGAGGCGTTGCTTAACCGGGAGCCAATGTAGGTCAGTGAGCACAGTGGGTGATGGGTGAGTGGGACTCGGTGCGAGTTAGGACACGGGTCAATGAGCACAGGGGGTGATGGGTGAGTGGGACTGGGTGTGAGTTAGGACACGGGTGAGTGAGCACAGGGGGTGATGGGTGAGTGGGACTGGGTGCGAGTTAGGACACGGGGCAGTGAGCACAGGGGGTGATGGGTGAGTGGGACTGGGTGTGAGTTAGGACACGGGTCAATGAGCACAGGGGGTGATGAGTGAGTGGGACTGGGTGTGAGTTAGGACACGGGTCAGTGAGCACAGGGGGTGATGGGTGAGCGGGACTGGGTGCGAGTTAGGACACGGGTCAATGAGCACAGGGGGTGATGGGTGAGTGGGACTCGGGGCGAGTTAGGACACGGGGTCAGTGAGCACAGGGGGTGATGGGTGAGTGGGACTGGGTGTGAGTTAGGACACGGGTGAGTGAGCACAGGGGGTGATGGGTGAGTGGGACTGGGTGCGAGTTAGGACACGGGGCAGTGAGCACAGGGGGTGATGGGTGAGTGGGACTGGGTGTGAGTTAGGACACGGGTCAGTGAGCACAGGGGGTAATGGGTGAGTGGGACTGGGTGTGAGTTAGGACACGGGGCAGTGAGCACAGGGGGTGATGGGTGAGTGGGACTCGGTGTGAGTTAGGACACGGGGCAGTGAGCACAGGGGGTGATGGGTGAGTGGGACTGGGTGTGAGTTAGGACACGGGGTCAGTGAGCACAGGGGGTGATGGGTGAGTGGGACTGGGTGTGAGTTAGGACACGGGGTCAGTGAGCACAGGGGGTGATGGGTGAGTGGGACTGGGTGCGAGTTAGGACACGGGTCAGTGAGCACAGGGGGTGGTGGGTGAGTGGGACTCGGTGCGAGTTAGGACAAGGGTCAGCGAGCACAGGGGGTGATGGGTGAGTGGGACTGGGTGTGAGTTAGGACACGGGGTCAGCGAGCACAGGGGGTGATGGGTGAGTGGGACTGGGTGTGAGTTAGGACACGGGGTCAGCGAGCACAGGGGGTGATGGGTGAGCGGGACTGGGTGTGAGTTAGGACACAGGGTCAGTGAGCACAGGGGGTGATGGGTGAGTGGGACTGGGTGTGAGTTAGGACACGGGGCAGTGAGCACAGGGGGTGATGGGTGAGTGGGACTGGGTGTGAGTTAGGACACGGGGCAGTGAGCACAGGGGGTGATGGGTGAGTGGGACTCGGTGCGAGTTAGGACACGGGGACAGCCGAGTTTTAGATCACCTCTAGTTTACGTCAGGTTGAATGTGGGAGGCCGGCCAGGAGTGTGTTGGAATGGTCAAGTCTGGAGGTAACAGAGGCAGGGATGAGGGTTTCAGCAGCGGACAAAAGTTTCTCCTGAATGCCCCATTGGATTTATTGGTGACTGTCGTATATTGATGGCCCCTAGTTCTGGTCTCCAGTGGGAACATCTTCTCTGCGTTGACCCTGTCAAACCCTTTCATAATCTGCACACCTCCATCAGCTCACCCCTCAGCCTTCTCCTCTCCAGAGAAATGAGCCCCAGCCTTTCCCGATAGTTATAACCTCCCAGTTCTGGTTTAACATCAGCTTTGTATTGCAGTTCTATTGCTCTCGAAATGAACCGCTTTATGGATCTTGCATCCAGGCAAGTGGGGAGTGTTCCCTCACACTCCTGACTTGTGTCTTGACGATGGTGGAGAGGCTTTGGGGAGTCAGGAGGTGAGACACTCGACACACAATACCCAGCCTCTGACCCGCTCTTGTAGCCACAGTATGTGTGTGGCTGGTCCAGTTAATTGTCTGGTCAATGGTCACCCCCAGGATGTTGACGGTGGGACATTCGGCGATGGGAATGTCAAGGGGTGGTGGGTAGACTCTCGCTTGTTGGAGATGGTCATTGCCTGGCTCTTGTGTGGTGCGAATGTTACTTGCCATTTATCAGCCCGAGCCTGAATGTTGTCCAGGTCTTGCTGCATGTGGGCACGGACTGCTCCATTATCTGAGGAGTTGTGAATGGAACTGAACACTGTGCAGTCATCAGCGAACATCCCCACTTCTGACCTTGTGATGGAGGGAAGGTCATTGATGAAGCAGCTGAAGTTGTTTGGGCCGAGGACACTGCCCTGAGGATCTCCTGCAGCGATGTCCTGGGGCTGAGATAATTGGCCCCCGACCACCACAACCATCTCCCTGTGTGCTGGGTCTGGCTCCAGCCAGTGGGGAGTTTTCCCCTGATTCCCACTGACTTCAAATTGTACTCGGGCTTGGAACGTTGCTGGCCATTTCCCCACGGACCCCACGCCCCCCCCTCCTCGATCGCTCCCCTCCCCTCCCCTCCCCTCCTCCCCCGGATCGCTCCGGCCCTCACCCAGATAGTATTTGCGGCACAGGTTGAGTTTATCCTCGTTGCTGACTCGTTCCAAATTCATCCTGGCCCCTGGGGTTTATCGAACAGCCTCTCGATACCTGCAGGGGGGCCGGGGGTGGAGAGAGAGAGACAGAGAGAGACAGAGAGGTCAATCACCTTCAGCAGCTGACCTCAGGGGCCGGGGGGTGGGGGGTCATTCTGTACATCCCACAGATAATTCTCCGTCTTTAACCCGTCCAACACAGGCCCTGGGAAGGTCGGCCTGGGATTGGTCCTTCCCTTTAATACCCCCCTCCCCTTTAATATCCCCCTCCCCTATAATAACCCCCTCCCCTATAATACCCCCACCTCCCCTTTAATACCCCCACCTCCCCTTTAATACTCCCCTCCCCTATAATATCCCCACCTCCCCTTTAATACTCCCCTCCCCTACAATACCCCCACCTCCCCTTTAATACTCCCCTCCCCTTTAATACCCCCACCTCCCCTTTAATACTCCCCTCCCCTTTAATACTCCCTTCCCCTACAATACCCCCACCTCTCCTTTAATACTCCCCTCCCCTTTAATACCCCCACCTCCCCTTTAATACTCCCTTCCCCTACAATACCCCCACCTCCCCTTTAATACTCCCCTCCCCTTTAATACCCCCACCTCCCCTTTAATACCCCCACCTCCCCTATAATACCCCCACCTCCCCTTTAATATTCCCCTCCCCTTTAATATTCCCCTCCCCTATAATACCCCCACCTCCCCTTTAATACTCCCCTCCCCTTTAATACCCCCACCTCCCCTTTAATACTCCCCTCCCCTTTAATACTCCCCTCCCCTACAATACCCCCACCTCTCCTTTAATACTCCCCCTCCCCTTTAATATTCCCCTCCCCTTTAATATTCCCCTCCCCTATAATACCCCCACCTCCCCTTTAATACTCCCCTCCCCTTTAATACCCCCACCTCTCCTTTAATACCCCCACCTCCCCTTTAATACCCCCACCTCCCCTTTAATACTCCACCTCCCCTTTAATACCCCCCTCACCTCCCCTTTAAGATTTGCCCCTCTGGAGATTTTCTGTCCTCCTACCTCTCCCTTTCTCCACTTCCCTCCTTTCGATCTCGGCACAGCGCAGGCGCGCCGCGCGGCCCGCCGGGAAATGGAGTACCGGCCAGAAACTACAACTCCCGGCATGCCTGGCGGGGGGGGGGGTGAGGCCCTGCCGCGCAGCCTGCTGGGAGAGGCAACCAGCGTTAAAAAAAAAACAACAAACGACAAAAAAGCATCAAATCGATTATAGTCGACGGACAGAATATCCCCAATCACTCTGCTCCGGCGCCCGGCTCAAACAAGCGACGTGTTAAATCGATTTAAAGGGACGGACTACAACTCCCGGCGGGCCCCGCGGCCCGGACGCCGGCGCGGTGCGCGGAAGGGCCGCCCCCGGGGCACGCCGGGAGTTGTAGTTACCGGCCCGGCCGCCATTTCCGGCTGCGCGGCAGAGGGCGCTGCGGGTGGCGTAGCGGGGAAGGTGAGTGGGCTGGAGACCCAGAGCCTGAGCCACTGCCCCAGGGAGGAGAGTTCAAACCCCACCACCGCTCCTGGGGGGGATTTAAATTCAAACAATTAATTTAATTAGTAATTAAAAAGCCAGCATTAGTAATGTTCACGTAAAACTACCGGATTGTCCTTAAACCCATCTGGGAGTTTTAAACTCAAACGATTAAATAAATCTTGAATTGGAAATGAACCTGAAGCTATGACCCTCCCTATCTCTGTAACCCCCTCCAGTCCCTACACCCCTCCCTATCTCTGTAACCCCATCCAGCTCCTACACCCCTCCCTATCTCTGTAACCTCCTCCAGCCCCTATACCCCTCCCTATCTCTGTAACCCCATCCAGCTCCTACACCCCTCCCTATCTCTGTAACCTCCTCCAGCCCCTACACCCCTCCCTATCTCTGTAACCACCTCCAGCCCCTACACCCCTCCCTATCTCTGTAACCTCCTCCAGCCCCTAGACCCCTCCCTATCTCTGTAACCTCCTCCAGCCCCTCCCTATCTCTGTAACCCCCTCCAGCCCCTCCCTATCTCTGTAACCCCCTCCAGCCCCTACACCCTTCCCGATCTCTGTAATCTCCTCCAGCCCCTACACCCCTCCCTATCTCTGTAACCCCCTCCAGCCCCACAACCGAGATCTCTGCCCTCCCCCAATTCTGCCCTCTTGCCTATCCCCCGATTCCCATCGCTCCACCATCGGTGGCCGTGCCTTCAGCTGCCTGGGCCCCAAGCTCTGGAACTCCCTCCCTGAACCTCTCCCCCTCTCTCTCCTCCTTCAAGACGCTCCTTAAAACCCACCTCTGTGACCCAGCTTTTGGTCGCCTGTCCCGAATGTCTCCTTGTGACTAATTATTGCCTGATTTGCGCTCCTGTGACCCGCCTTGGGATATATAATGCACTGTGGTTGAAATCTTCTGTCCTGACCCGGTCTGGCCTATATGTGGCTCCTGAGCATGAGAGCATCAGGAGCAGGAGTCGGCCATTCGGCCCCTCGAGCCTGCTCCGCCATTCAATGAGATCATGGCTGATCTTCCACCTCAACTCCCCTTTCCCGCCCGATCCCTCGATTCCCTTAATATCCAAAAATCGATCGACCTCGTTCTTCGAACCACAGCAATGTGGTTGACTCGAAATGCCCTCTGAAATGGCCAATCAGTTTGAAAGAAAAGATAGACGAGAATTTATATAGCGCCTTTCACGGCCACCGGACGTCCCAAAGCGCTTTACAGCCAATGAAGTACTTTTTGGAGTGTGGTCAACTGTTGTAATGTTTGTATCAAAACCGCTACGGAAATCCCCTCCCGAACAGCACTGTGGGAGCACCTTCACCACACGGACTGCAGCGGTTCAAGAAGGCGGCTCACCACCTCCTTCTCAAGGGGCGACGAGGGATGGGCAATAAATGCCGACCTTGGCCAGTGACTCCTCCATCCCAGGAACGAATAATAACTACGGAGAAATTGGGGGCGGGGAGGTGGGGCACCCTTTGTGCTCGTACTGAGCGAGTACCGCACTGTCGGAGGGGCAGTACTGAGGGAGCCCCGCACTGTCGGAGGGGCAGTACTGAGGGAGTGCCGCACTGTCGGAGGGGCAGTACTGAGGGAGTGCCGCACTGTCAGGGGGCAGTACTGAGGGAGACCCGCACTGTCGGAGGGGCAGTACTGAGGGAGTGCCGCACTGTCTGTTGCAGTACTGAGGGAGCACTGCACTGTCAGGGGGCAGTACTGAGGGAGACCCGCACTGTCGGAGGGGCAGTACTGAGGGAGACCCGCACTGTCGGAGGGGCAGTACTGAGGGAGTGCCGCACTGTCTGGGGCAGTACTGAGGGAGTGCCGCACTGTCGGAGGGGCAGTACTGAGGGAGTACCGCACTGTCGGAGGGGCAGTACTGAGCGAGTACCGCACTGTCAGGGGGCAGTACTGAGGGAGTACCGCACTGTCGGAGGGGCAGTACTGAGGGAGTGCCGCACTGTCGGAGGGGCAGTACTGAGGGAGCACCGCACTGTCGGAGGGGCGGTACTGAGGGAGCGCCGCACTGTCGGAGGGTCAGTACTGAGGGAGTGCCGCACTGTCGGAGGGGCAGTACTGAGGGAGTGCCGCACTGTCTGTTGCAGTACTGAGGGAGCACTGCACTGTCAGGGGGCAGTACTGAGGGAGACCCGCACTGTCGGAGGGGCAGTACTGAGGGAGACCCGCACTGTCGGAGGGGCAGTACTGAGGGAGTGCCGCACTGTCTGGGGCAGTACTGAGGGAGTGCCGCACTGTCGGAGGGGCAGTACTGAGGGAGTACCGCACTGTCGGAGGGGCAGTACTGAGCGAGTACCGCACTGTCAGGGGGCAGTACTGAGGGAGTACCGCACTGTCGGAGGGGCAGTACTGAGGGAGTGCCGCACTGTCGGAGGGGCAGTACTGAGGGAGCACCGCACTGTCGGAGGGGCGGTACTGAGGGAGCGCCGCACTGTCGGAGGGTCAGTACTGAGGGAGACCCGCACTGTCGGAGGGGCAGTACTGAGGGAGTGCCGCACTGTCTGTTGCAGTACTGAGGGAGCACTGCACTGTCAGGGGGCAGTACTGAGGGAGACCCGCACTGTCGGAGGGGCAGTACTGAGGGAGACCCGCACTGTCGGAGGGGCAGTACTGAGGGAGTGCCGCACTGTCTGGGGCAGTACTGAGGGAGTGCCGCACTGTCGGAGGGGCAGTACTGAGGGAGTACCGCACTGTCGGAGGGGCAGTACTGAGCGAGTACCGCACTGTCAGGGGGCAGTACTGAGGGAGTACCGCACTGTCGGAGGGGCAGTACTGAGGGAGTGCCGCACTGTCGGAGGGGCAGTACTGAGGGAGCACCGCACTGTCGGAGGGGCGGTACTGAGGGAGCGCCGCACTGTCGGAGGGTCAGTACTGAGGGAGTGCCGCACTGTCGGAGGGGCAGTACTGAGGGAGTGCCGCACTGTCGGAGGGGCGGTACTGAGGGAGCGCCGCACTGTCGGAGGGGCAGTACTGAGGGAGCGCCGCACTGTCGGAGGGGCAGTACTGAGGGAGTGCCGCACTGTCGGAGGGGCAGTACTGAGGGAGCGCCGCACTGTCGGAGGGGCAGTACTGAGGGAGTGCCGCACTGTCGGAGGGGCAGTACTGAGGGAGCGCAGCACTGTCGGAGGGGCAGTACTGAGGGAGCGCCGCACTGTCGGAGGGGCAGTACTGAGGGAGTGCTGCACTGTCGGAGGGGCAGTACTGAGGGAGCGCCGCACTGTCGGAGGGGGCAGTACTGAGGGAGTGCCGCACTGTCGGAGGGGCAGTACTGAGGGAGCGCCGCACTGTCGGAGGGGCAGTACTGAGGGAGTGCCGCACTGTCGGAGGGGCAGTACTGAGGGAGTGACGTACTGTCGGAGGGGCAGTACTGAGGGAGCGCCGTACTGTCGGAGGGGCAGTACTGAGGGAGCGCCGCACTGTCGGAGGGGCAGTACTGAGGGAGCTCTCAGGTGGATGTAAAAGATCCCGGGGCCACTATTTGGAAGAAGAGCAGGGGGAGTTCTCCCCGGTGTCCTGGGGCCAATATTTATCCCTCAACCAACATCACTAACACAGACGATCCGGGTCATTATCACATCGCTGTGTGTGGGATCTTGCTGTGCGCAGATTGGCGTTTCCCACATTATAACAGTGAGCGCACTCCAAAAAAAGTCCTTCATTGGGCTGTGAGGCACCTTGGGACGTCCTGGTGGTGTTAAAGGCGCTACTGGAATGCAAGTCTTTGTGTCAACAGAAGCAAGAGGGAGTGACTTAAGATGTCAGGGGCTCAGGTGCGGCGGAGCCTGCCATACCGCTGCTGGCCACCAAGTGGGGACAGAGCACCACCTATTGACCACCGTGCTTTGCCTGGGCGGCACTGCCACCCGATGGCCACCCAGCGATACTGCAGCTCCACAGAGGAGGGTTCAAATGGTTTTGGCACCAAATTTATCCCCAGTTCTTTTAAACTCACGATTGATCCGGGCTGCGACTCTGGCTGGGGTACGGGTACCAGTGGGCACTCCGTGAACTCACCCTAAAGTGGCCCGGTCGACAGGCGTGAGCCAACCATCAGAAATAGGAGCAGGAGTGGGCCATTCGGCCCCTCGAGCCTGCTCCGCCATTTAATACCATCATGGGCTGATCCCATCATGGACTCAGCTCCACTTCCCCGCCCGCTCCCCATAACCCTTCACTCCCTTATCGCTCAAACATCTGTCTATCTCCACCTTAAATATATTCAATGTCCCGGCTTCCACAGCTCTCTGGGGCAGAGAATTCCACAGATTTACAACCCTCTGAGAGAAGAAATTCCTCCTCATCTCAGTTTTAAATGGGCGGCCCCTTATTCTAAGACCATGCCCCCTAGTTCTAGTCTCCCCCATCAGTGGAAACATCCTCTCTGCATCCACCTTGTCGAGCCCCCTCATAATCTGATACGTTTCGATAAGATCACCTCTCATTCTTCTGAACTCCAATGAGTGGAGGCCCAACCTCCTCAACCTTTCCTCATAAGTCAACCCCCTCATCCCCGGAATCAACCGAGTGAACCTTCTCTGAACTGCCTCCAAAGCAAGTGTATCCTTTCGTAAATACGGAGACCAAAACTGCACGCAGTACTCCAGGTGTGGCCTCACCAATACCCTGTATAACTGGAGCAAGACTTCCCTGCTTTTATACTCCATCCCCTTTGCAATAAAGGCCAAGATACCATTGGCCTTCCTGATCACTTGCTGTACCTGCATACTAACCTTTTGTGTTTCATGCACAAGTAACCCCCAGGTCCCTCTGTACTGCGGCACTTTGTAATCTTTCTCCATTTAAATAATAACTTGCCCTTTGATTTTTTCTGCCAAAGTGCATGACCTCAGTGCGGTTCAACCTGCTATTTGACTGTGACGGCATCACGTCTGAGATCCCATTCCTGCCCACTGTCTCCTCACACACCTGAATCACACAGACACAGACCCACGTCCCGTCACCGTGCGGGGGAATCACAGACACAGACCCACGTCCCGTCACCGTGCGGGGGAATCACACAGACACAGACCCGTGTCCCGTCACCGTGCGGGGGAATCACACAGACACAGACCCGTGTCCCGTCACCGTGCGGGGGGAATCACAGACACAGACCCGTGTCCCGTCACCGTGCGGGGGGAATCACACAGACACAGACCCACGTCCCGTCACCGTGCGGGGGGAATCACAGACACAGACCCGTGTCCCCTCACCGTGCGGGGGGAATCACACAGACACAGACCCACGTCCCGTCACCGTGCGGGGGGAATCACAGACACAGACCCACGTCCCGTCACCGTGCGGGGGGAATCACACAGACACAGACCCGTGTCCCGTCACCGTGCGGGGGAATCACAGACACAGACCCGCGTCCCGTCACCGTGCGGGGGAATCACACAGACACAGACCCGTGTCCCGTCACCGTGCGGGGGAATCACAGACACAGACCCACGTCCCGTCACCGTGCGGGGGGAATCACACAGACACAGACCCACGTCCCGTCACCGTGCGGGGGAATCACAGACACAGACCCGTGTCCCGTCACCGTGCGGGGGAATCACACAGACACAGACCCACGTCCCGTCACCGTGCGGGGGAATCACAGACACAGACCCGTGTCCCGTCACCGTGCGGGGGAATCACACAGACACAGACCCACGTCCCGTCACCGTGCGGGGGGAATCACAGACACAGACCCGTGTCCCGTCACCGTGCGGGGGGAATCACAGACACAGACCCGTGTCCCCTCACCGTGCGGGGGAATCACACAGACACAGACCCGTGTCCCGTCACCGTGCGGGGGGAATCACAGACACAGACCCACGTCCCGTCACCGTGCGGGGGAATCACACAGACACAGACCCACGTCCCGTCACCGTGCGGGGGGAATCACAGACACAGACCCACGTCCCGTCACCGTGCGGGGGAATCACACAGACACAGACCCACGTCCCCTCACCGTGCGGGGGGAATCACACAGACATAGACCCACGTCCCGTCACCGTGCGGGGGGAATCACACAGACACAGACCCACGTCCCGTCACCGTGCGGGGGGAATCACAGACACAGACCCGTGTCCCGTCACCGTGCGGGGGGAATCACACAGACACAGACCCGTGTCCCATCACCGTGCGGGGGAATCACACAGACACAGACCCACATCCCGTCACCGTGCGGGGGGAATCACACAGACACAGACCCATGTCCCGTTACCGTGCGGGGGAATCACACAGACACAGACCCACGTCCCGTCACCGTGCGGGGGGAATCACACAGACACAGACCCACGTCCCGTCACCGTGCGGGGGAATCACAGACACAGACCCGTGTCCCGTCACCGTGCGGGGGGAATCACAGACACAGACCCGTGTCCCTCACCGTGCGGGGGAATCACACAGACACAGACCCGTGTCCCGTCACCGTGCGGGGGAATCACACAGACACAGACCCGTGTCCCGTCACCGTGCGGGGGAATCACAGACACAGACCCGTGTCCCGTCACCGTGCGGGGGAATCACAGACACAGACCCGTGTCCCGTCACCGTGCGGGGGGAATCACAGACACAGACCCACGTCCCGTCACCGTGCGGGGGGAATCACAGACACAGACCCACGTCCCGTCACCGTGCGGGGGAATTAATGAGAGGTGCCTGGGCTCAGGGCTTGCGCCTGACTCCGACAGAGCGCAGGTTCACAGTAAATCGGCCCCCGTGACCAGTTGCATTTGCGAGGAAACTGTGAGGCCCCCGAGAGGTAACGTGACGGCAAGTGACAGAGGTTTCGGAACAAGAGAGGGAACGCCGCCGTTGACAGAAAAGACGAGTGTGGTTAAAGAGGCGTGAAAACCATAACCTTTCGAGAAGGAGGGGATTGAGTGACCATTGTTACACAAGGCAGCACTGACTAACACTGCCAGCAAAGCAAGAAATTGAGCCAGTCGTTCAGTCTCAAGCATGAATCCCCTCTCACACACACATCAATGTGTATATCATCGTCATACGCAATCCCTCGGAATCGAGGAAGACTTGCTTCCACTCTTAACACGAGGCCTTCGGTGGCTGAACAGTCCAATACGGGAACCACAGTCCCTGTCACAGGTGGGACAGATAGACGTTGAGGGAAGGGGAGGGTGGGACAGATAGACGTTGAGGGAAGGGGAGGGTGGGACAGATAGACGTTGAGGGAAGGGGAGGGTGGGACAGATAGACGTTGAGGGAAGGGGGAGGGTGGGACAGATAGACGTTGAGGGAAGGGGAGGGTGGGACAGATAGACGTTGAGGGAAGGGGAGGGTGGGACAGATGGACGTTGAGGGAAGGGGAGGGTGGGACAGATTTGCCGCACGCTCCTTCCGCTGCCTGCGCTTGGTTTCTGCACGCTCTCGGCGACGAGACTCGAGGTGCTCAGCGCCCTCCCGGATGCACTCCCTCCACTTGGGGCGGACTGGTCTTTGGGCCCAGGGACTCCCAGGTGTTGGTGGGGGTGTTGCACTTTATCAGGGAGGCTTTGAGGGTGGTCCCTTGTAACGTTTCCTCTGCCCACCTTTGGCCCGTTTGCCCGTGAAGGAGTTCCGAGTAGAGCGCTTGCTTTGGGGAGTCTCGTGTCTGGGGGACATGCGGACAATGTGGCCCTGCCCAGCGGAGCTGGTCGAGTGTGGTCAGTGCTTCGATGCTGGGGATGTTGGGCCTGGTCGAGGACGCTAACGTTGGTGCGTCTGTCCTCCCGGGGGATTTGCAGGATCTTGCGGAGACATCGTTGGTGGTATTTCTCGAGCGACTTGAGGTGTCTACTGTACATGGTCCATGTCTCTGAGCCATACAGGAGGGCGGGTATCACTACAGCCCTGTAGACCATGAGCTGGGGGTGGATTTGAGGGCCTGGTCTTCAAACACTCTCTTCCTCAGGCGGCCGAAGGCTGCACTGGCGCACTGGAGGCAGTGTTGGACCTCGTCGCCAATGTCTGCTCCTGTTGATAATAAGAACATAAGAATTAGGAACAGGAGTAGGCCATCTAGCCCCTCGAGCCTGCTCCGCCATTCAACAAGATCATGGTTGATCTGGCCGTGGACTCAGCTCCACTTACCCGCCCGCTCCCCGTAACCCTTAATTCCCTTATTGGTTAAAAATCTATCTATCTGTGACTTGAATACATTCAATGAGCTAGCCTCAACTGCTTCCTTGGGCAGAGAATTCCACAGATTCACAACCCTCTGGGAGAAGAAATTCCTTCTCAACTCAGTTTTAAATTGGCTCCCCCGTATTTTGAGGCTGTGCCCCCTAGTTCTAGTCTCCCCGACCAGTGGAAACAACCTCTCTGCCTCTATCTTGTCTATCCCTTTCATTATTTTAAATGTTTCCATAAGATCACCCCTCATCCTTCTGAACTCCAACGAGTAAAGACCCAGTCTACTCAATCTATCATCATAAGGTAACCCCCTCATCTCCGGAATCAGCCGAGTGAATCGTCTCTGTACCCCCTCCAAAGCTAGTATATCCTTCCTTAAGTAAGGTGACCAAAACTGCACGCAGTACTCCAGGTGCGGCCTCACCAATACCCTGTACAGTTGCAGCAGGACCTCCCTGCTTTTGTACTCCATCCCTCTCACAATGAAGGCCAACATCCCATTCACCTTCCTGATTCCCTGCTGCACCTGCAAACTAACTTTTTGGGATTCATGCACAAGGACCCCCAGGTCCCTCTGCACCGCAGCATGTTGTAATTTCTCCCCATTCAAATAATATTCCCTTTTACTGTTTTTTTTCCCAAGGTGGATGACCTCACACTTTCCGACATTGTATTCCATCTGCCAAACCTTAGCCCATTCGCTTAACCTATCTAAATCTCTTTGCAGCCTCTCTGTGTCCTCTACACAACCCGCTTTCCCACTAATCTTTGTCTTTAGGCTCCGGTGGTATGGGAAATGGTCCACGCAGTAACTGCAGTGTTCAAATCTCCCACCATGCTCCCAGTGACCCCTCCCTGGCTCCAGTTAGCCAACACATCCAGAATGATATCTCAACGGGTGAACATTACAAGGACAGATTGCACATATTGGGCTTGTATTCTCTTGGTTTCACAAGATTAGAGAGTGATCCGATCATAAGAACATCAGAAATAGGAGCAGGAGTCGGCCATTCGGCCCCTCGAGCCTGCCCCGCCATTTAATACGATCATGGCTGATCCGATCATGGACTCAGCTCCACTTCCCTGCCCGCCCCCTTATCCCCTTATCGGTTAAGAAACTGTCTATCTCTGTCTTAAATATATTCAATGTCCCGGCTTCCACAGCTCTCTGAGGCAGAGAATTCCACAGATTTACAACCCTCAGAGAGAAGAAATTCCTCCTCATCTCAGTTTTAAATGGGCGGCCCCTTATTCTAAGACCATGCCCCCTAGTTCTAGTCTCCCCCCCATCAGTGGAAACTTCCTCTCTGCATCCACCTTGTCGAGCCCCCTCATAATCTGATACGTTTCCATAAGGTACTCCCTTAATCGACGCGCTTAAAGGATTCGACAGAAACAGGAGGAGGCCCATTCAGCCCCTCGAGCCTGTTACACAGGAACAGGAGGAGGCCCATTCAGCCCCTCGAGCCTGTTACACAGGAACAGGAGGAGGCCCATTCAGCCCCTCGAGCCTGTTACACAGGAACAGGAGGAGGCCCATTCAGCCCCTCGAGCCTGTTACACAGGGAACAGGAGGAGGCCCATTCAGCCCCTCGAGCCTGTTACACAGGAACAGGAGTTAGGCCCCATTCAGCCCCTCGAGCCTGTTACACAGGAACAGGAGGAGGCCCATTCAGCCCCTCGAGCCTGTTACACAGGAACAGGAGGAGGCCCATTCAGCCCCTCGAGCCTGTTACACAGGAACAGGAGGAGGCCCATTCAGCCCCTCGAGCCTGTTACACAGGAACAGGAGGAGGCCCATTCAGCCCCTCGAGCCTGTTACACAGGGAACAGGAGGAGGCCCATTCAGCCCCTCGAGCCTGTTACACAGGGAACAGGAGGAGGCCCATTCAGTCCCTCGAGCCTGTTACACAGGAACAGGAGGAGGCCCATTCGGCCCCTCGAGCCTGTTACACAGGGAACAGGAGGAGGCCCATTCAGCCCCTCGAGCCTGTTACACAGGGAACAGGAGGAGGCCCATTCAGCCCCTCGAGCCTGTTACACAGGAACAGGAGGAGGCCCATTCAGCCCCTCGAGCCTGTTACACAGGAACAGGAGGAGGCCCATTCAGCCCCTCGAGCCTGTTACACAGGAACAGGAGGAGGCCCATTCAGCCCCTCGAGCCTGTTACACAGGAACAGGAGGAGGCCCATTCAGCCCCTCGAGCCTGTTACACAGGAACAGGAGGAGGCCCATTCAGCCCCTCGAGCCTGTTACACAGGAACAGGAGGAGGCCCATTCAGCCCCTCGAGCCTGTTACACAGGAACAGGAGGGGGCCCATTCAGCCCCTCGAGCCTGTTACACAGGAACAGGAGGAGGCCCATTCAGCTCCTCGAGCCTGCTCCACCATTCAATGGGATCTTGGCTGATCTGCGGCATAACTCCATCGACTCGCCTTTGGCCCATTTCCCTGAATACCTTTGGTTAACAGAAATCTATCAATCTCCGATTTAAAATTAACAATTGACCCCCAGCATCGATTGCCGTTTGTGGGAGAGAGTTCCAAACTCGTACCACCCTCTGTGTGTTGAGGTCAGGCCAACATCCCCTGCATCGAAGCACTGACCACACTCGACCAGCTCCGCTGGGCAGGGCCACATTGTCCGCATGTCCCCCCAGACACGAGACTCCCCAAAGCAAGCGCTCTACTCGGAACTCCTTCACGGGCAAACGGGCCAAAGGTGGGCAGAGGAAACGTTACAAGGGACCACCCTCAAAGCCTCCCTGATAAAGTGCAACATCCCCACCGACACCTGGGAGTCCCTGGGCCCAAAGACCAGTCCGCCCCAAGTGGAGGGAGTGCATCCCGGAGGGCGCTGAGCACCTCGAGTCTCGTCGCCGAGAGCGTGCAGAAACCAAGCGCAGGCAGCGGAAGGAGCGTGCGGCAAACCAGTCCCACCCTCCCCTTCCCTCAACGTCTATCTGTCCCACCCTCCCCTTCCCTCAACGTCTATCTGTCCCACCCTCCCCTTCCCTCAACGTCTATCTGTCCCACCCTCCCCTTCCCTCAACGTCTGTCTGTCCCACCCTCCCCTTCCCTCAACGTCTATCTGTCCCACCCTCCCCTTCCCTCCACGTCTGTCTGTCCCACCCTCCCCTTCCCTCAACGTCTATCTGTCCCACCCTCCCCTTCCCTCCACGTCTGTCTGTCCCACCCTCCCCTTCCCTCAACGTCTATCTGTCCCACCCTCCCCTTCCCTCAACGTCTATCTGTCCCACCCTCCCCTTCCCTCAACGTCTATCTGTCCCACCCTCCCCTTCCCTCAACGTCTATCTGTCCCACCCTCCCCTTCCCTCAACGTCTATCTGTCCCACCCTCCCCTTCCCTCAACGTCTATCTGTCCCACCCTCCCCTTCCCTCAACGTCTATCTGTCCCACCCTCCCCTTCCCTCAACGTCTATCTGTCCCACCTGTGACAGGGACTGTGGTTCCCGTATTGGACTGTTCAGTCACCTCAGGACTCGTGTTAAGAGTGGAGGCAAGTCTTCCTCGATTCCGAGGGACTGCCTATGATGGTGATGATGTCGAAGTGTTTCCTCACCACTCCTGAAAGGTTGGGTTCTAATTTTCAGACTGTGTCCCTCAGCGAGAGGATTTGAGTACAGGAGCAGGGAGGTCTTACTGCAGTTGTACAGGGCCTTGGTGAGGCCTCACCTGGAATATTGTGTTCAGTTTTTGTCTCCTCATCTGAGGAAGGACGTTCTTGCTATTAAACCAGGGGTCACAGTCTAAGGATAAGGGGTAAGCCATTTAGGACCGAGATGAGGAGAAACTTCTTCACTCAGAGAGTGGTGAACCTGTGGAATTCTCTACCGCAGAAAGTTGTTGAGACCAGTTCGTTGGATATATTCAAGAGGGAGTTAGATGTGGCCCTTACGGCTAAAGCGATCAAGGGGTATGGAGAGAAAGCAGGAATGGGGTACTGAGCGAATGATCAGCCATGATCATATTGAATGGTGGTGCAGGCTCGAAGGGCCGAATGGCCTACTCCTGCACCTATTGTCTGTGTTTCTATCCGAGACTCCCTCGATCTCCCCTATCTGGTCCCCTTAATATCCTGAAAACTTTCATGAGATCACCCATTAACCTTTTAAAATTCAGGGAATACAACCCTAGTTTGTGTTGTCTCACCTCGTAATCTAACACTTGGATTCCGGGGACCATTATGGTAAACCCATGCTGCACTTGCTCCGAGGTCAATATATCCTCCCGAAGGTCTGGGGCCAAAACTGCTCACAGTGCCTCAGGTGTGGTCTAAACAGGGCTTTGTACAGTGCAGCATAACTTCTACCCCCTTGTGTACCCCAGTGAGAGTCAGTGTGTGTGGGACCTGTACCCCAGTGAGAGTCAGTGTGTGTGGGGCCCGTACCCCAGTGAGAGTCAGTGTGTGTGGGACCTGTACCCCAGTGAGAGTCAGTGTGTGTGGGACCCGTACCCCAGTGAGAGTCAGTGTGTGTGGGACTGTACCCCAGTGAGAGTCAGTGTGTGTGGGACACGTACCCCAGTGAGAGTCAGTGTGTGTGGGACACGTACCCCAGTGAGAGTCAGTGTGTGTGGGACCCGTACCCCAGTGAGAGTCAGTGTATGTGGGACCTGTACCCCAGTGAGAGTCAGTGTGTGTGGGACACGTACCCCAGTGAGAGTCAGTGTGTGTGGGACTGTACCCCAGTGAGAGTCAGTGTATGTGGGACCTGTACCCCAGTGAGAGTCAGTGTGTGTGGGACCCGTACCCCAGTGAGAGTCAGTGTATGTGGGACCTGTACCCCAGTGAGAGTCAGTGTGTGTGGGACCTGTACCCCAGTGAGAGTCAGTGTGTGTGAGACCCGTACCCCAGTGAGAGTCAGTGTGTGTGGGACTGTACCCCAGTGAGAGTCAGTGTGTGTGGGACCCGTACCCCAGTGAGAGTCAGTGTGTGTGGGACCCGTACCCCAGTGAGAGTCAGTGTGTGTGGGACCCGTACCCCAGTGAGAGTCAGTGTGTGTGGGACTGTACCCCAGTGACAGTCAGTGTGTGTGGGACTGTACCCCAGTGAGAGTCAGTGTGTGTGGGACTGCACCCCAGTGAGAGTCAGTGTGTGTGGGACCCGTACCCCAGTGAGAGTCAGTGTGTGTGAGACCCATACCCCAGTGAGAGTCAGTGTGTGCGGGACTGTACCCCAGTGAGAGTCAGTGTGTGTGGGACCCGTACCCCAGTGAGAGTCAGTGTGTGTGGGACCCGTACCCCAGTGAGAGTCAGTGTGTGTGGGACCCGTACCCCAGTGAGAGTCAGTGTGTGTGGGACTGTACCCCAGTGAGAGTCAGTGTGTGTGGGACCCATACCCCAGTGAGAGTCAGTGTGTGTGGGACCCGTACCCCAGTGAGAGTCAGTGTGTGTGGGACTGTACCCCAGTGAGAGTCAGTGTGTGTGGGACCCGTACCCCAGTGAGAGTCAGTGTGTGTGGGACCCGTACCCCAGTGAGAGTCAGTGTGTGTGGGACCCATACCCCAGTGAGAGTCAGTGTGTGTGGGACCCGTACCCCAGTGAGAGTCAGTGTTTGTGGGACTGTACCCCAGTGAAAGTCAGTGTGTGTGGGACCCGTACCCCAGTGAGAGTCAGTGTGTGTCGGTCTGTACCCCAGTGAGAGTCAGTGTGTGTGGGACCCGTACCCCAGTGAGAGTCAGTGTGTGTGGGACTGTACCCCAGTGAGAGTCAGTGTGTGTGGGACTGTACCCCAGTGAGAGTCAGTGTGTGTGGGACTGTACCCCAGTGAGAGTCAGTGTGTGTGGGACCCGTACCCCAGTGAGAGTCAGTGTGTGTGGGACTGTACCCCAGTGAGAGTCGGTGTGTGTGGGACTGTACCCCAGTGAGAGTCAGTATGTGTGGGACCCGTACCCCAGTGAGAGTCAGTGTGTGTGGGACCCATACCCCAGTGAGAGTCAGTGTGTGTGGGACCCGTACCCCAGTGAGAGTCAGTGTGTGTGGGACTGTACCCCAGTGAGAGTCAGTGTGTGTGGGACCCGTACCCCAGTGAGAGTCAGTGTGTGTGGGACCCGTACCCCAGTGAGAGTCAGTGTGTGTGGGACCCGTACCCCAGTGAGAGTCAGTGTATGTGGGACCCGTACCCCAGTGAGAGTCAGTGTGTGTGGGACTGTACCCCAGTGAGAGTCAGTGTGTGTGGGACTCGTACCCCAGTGAGAGTCAGTGTGTGTGGGACTGTACCCCAGTGAGAGTCAGTGTGTGTGGGACTGTACCCCAGTGAGAGTCAGTGTGGGTGGGACCTGTACCCCAGTGAGAGTCAGTGTGTGTGGGACTGTACCCCAGTGAGTGTCAGTGTGTGTGGGACTGTACCCCAGTGAGAGTCAGTGTGTGTGGGACCCGTACCCCAGTGAGAGTCAGTGTGTGTGGGACCCGTACCCCAGTGAGAGTCAGTGTGTGTGGGACTGTACCCCAGTGAGAGTCAGTGTGTGTGGGACTGTACCCCAGTGAGAGTCAGTGTGTGTGGGACCCGTACCCCAGTGAGAGTCAGTGTGTGTGGGACTGTACCCCAGTGAGAGTCAGTGTGTGTGGGACTGTACCCCAGTGAGAGTCAGTGTGTGTGGGACTGTACCCCAGTGAGAGTCAGTGTGTGTGGGACTCGTACCCCAGTGAGAGTCAGTGTGTGTGGGACTGTACCCCAGTGAGAGTCAGTGTGTGTGGGACTGTACCCCAGTGAGAGTCAGTGTGTGTGGGACCCATACCCCAGTGAGAGTCAGTGTGTGTGGGACTGTACCCCAGTGAGAGTCAGTGTGTGTGGGACTGTACCCCAGTGAGAGTCAGTGTGTGTGGGACTGTACCCCAGTGAGAGTCAGTGTGTGTGGGACTGTACCCCAGTGAGAGTCAGTGTGTGTGGGACCCGTACTCCAGTGAGAGTCAGTGTGTGTGGGACTGTACCCCAGTGAGAGTCAGTGTGTGTGGGACTGTACCCCAGTGAGAGTCAGTGTGTGTGGGACTGTACCCCAGTGAGAGTCAGTGTGTGTGGGACCCGTACCCCAGTGAGAGTCAGTGTGTGTGGGACTGTACCCCAGTGAGAGACAGTGTGTGTGGGACCCGTACCCCAGTGAGAGTCAGTGTGTGTGGGACCCGTACCCCAGTGAGTGTCAGTGTGTGTGGGACTGTACTCCAGTGAGAGTCAGTGTGTGTGGGACTGTACCCCAGTGAGAGTCAGTGTGTGTGGGACCCGTACCCCAGTGAGAGTCAGTGTGTGTGTGGGACTGTACTCCAGTGAGATTCAGTGTGTGTGGGACCCGTACCCCAGTGAGAGTCAGTGTGTGTGTGGGACTGTACCCCAGTGAGAGTCAGTGTGTGTGGGACCCGTACCCCAGTGAGAGTCAGTGTGTGTGGGACTGTACCCCAGTGATAGTCAGTGTGTGTGGGACTGTACCCCAGTGAGAGTCAGTGTGTGTGGGACTGTACCCCAGTGAGAGTCAGTGTGTGTGGGACCCGTACCCCAGTGAGAGTCAGTGTGTGTGGGACTGTACCCCAGTGAGAGTCAGTGTGTGTGGGACCGTACCCCAGTGAGAGTCAGTGTGTGTGGGACCCGTACCCCAGTGAGAGTCAGTGTGTGTGGGACCCGTACCCCAGTGAGAGTCAGTGTGTGTGGGACCCGTACCCCAGTGAGAGTCAGTGTGTGTGGGTCTGTACCCCAGTGAGAGTCAGTGTGTGTGGGACTGTATCCCAGTGAGAGTCAGTGTGTGTGGGACTGTACCCCAGTGAGAGTCAGTGTGTGTGGGACTGTACCCCAGTGAGAGTCAGTGTGTGTGGGACTGTACCCCAGTGAGAGTCAGTGTGTGTGGGACCCGTACCCCAGTGAGAGTCAGTGTGTGTGGGACTGTACCCCAGTGAGAGTCAGTGTGTGTGGGACCCGTACCCCAGTGAGAGTCAGTGTGTATGGGACCCGTACCCCAGTGAGAGTCAGTGTGTGTGGGACCCGTACCCCAGTGAGAGTCAGTGTGTGTGGGACCCGTACCCCAGTGAGAGTCAGTGTGTGTGGGACCTGTACCCCAGTGAGAGTCAGTGTGTGTGGGACCCGTACCCCAGTGAGAGTCAGTGTGTGTGGGACCCATACCCCAGTGAGAGTCAGTGTGTGTGGGACCCGTACCCCAGTGAGAGTCAGTGTGTGTGGGACTGTACCCCAGTGAGAGTCAGTGTGTGTGGGACTGTACCCCAGTGAGAGTCAGTGTGTGTGGACTGTACCCCAGTGAGAGTCAGTGTGTGTGGGACCCATACCCCAGTGAGAGTCAGTGTGTGTGGACTGTACCCCAGTGAGAGTCAGTGTGTGTGGGACCCGTACCCCAGTGAGAGTCAGTGTGTGTGGGACTGTACCCCAGTGAGAGTCAGTGTGTGTGGGACTGTACCCCAGTGAGAGTCAGTGTGTGTGGGACTGTACCCCAGTGAGAGTCAGTGTGTGTGGGACCCGTACCCCAGTGAGAGTCAGTGTGTGTGGGACCCGTACCCCAGTGTGAGTCAGTGTATGTGGGACTTTTACCCCAGTGAGAGTCAGTGTGTGTGGGACCCGTACCCCAGTGAGAGTCAGTGTGTGTGGGACTGTACCCCAGTGAGAGTCAGTGTGTGTGGGACCCGTACCCCAGTGAGAGTCAGTGTGTGTGGGACTGTACCCCAGTGAGAGTCAGTGTGTGTGGGACTGTACCCCAGTGAGAGTCAGTGTGTGTGGGACTGTACCCCAGTGAGAGTCAGTGTGTGTGGGACTGTACCCCAGTGAGCACTGTGTTGGGGGGAGTGTATTGCTGTGTGATCCCGGGGTGTCACAGATCCTGGACTGAGTGTGAGAGATGAAGAGGTACTTTCCCTCAGCAAACTTTTATCAAAGCCACCACAAGGAAACCGTGAGTCACGGAGCTCAGTTAGAAGTGGTCACACGGCCCCACACTAAACCTCTGTACTCTTCAAATAGAAATATCATCTGTGACAGTCATCGATTAGGAAAATGAAACTTAAAACTATTTCTCTCTCACTCTCTCTGTGCCTTGACTCTTGCTCCAGTGGCTTAACCTACATTTATAATCTCCGCTTCCCTCTCTCTGTCGCTCTCTCTCTCCAACTCTCACTCCATTCCCCCTCTCTCTCTCTGCCATTCTCCATCTCACTCCGTACCTTACAGTAGGCTATGCAAAAATCGTCACAGAGAGAGGAGTGCGGCACTCCTCAGTACTGCCCCTCCGACAGTGCGGCACTCCCTCAGTACTGCTCCTCCGACAGTGCGGGGCTCCCTCAGTACTGCTCCTCCGACAGTGCGGGGCTCCCTCAGTACTGCTCCTCCGACAGTGCGGCGCTCCCTCAGTACTGGCCCTCCAACAGTGCAGCACTCCCTCAGTACTGCCCCTCCGACAGTGCAGCGCTCCCTCAGTACTGCCCCTCCGACAGTGCGGCGCTCCCTCGGTACTGCCCCTCTGACAGTGCAGCACTCCCTCAGTACTGCCCCTCCGACAGTGCAGCGCTCCCTCAGTACCGCCCCTCCGACAGTGCGGCACTCCCTCAGTACTGCCCCTCCGACAGTGCGGCGCTCCCTCGGTACCGCCCCTTTGACAGTGCAGCACTCCCTCAGTACTGCCCCTCCGACAGTGCAGCGCTCCCTCAGTACCGCCCCTCCGACAGTGCAGCACTCCCTCAGTACTGCCCCTCCGACAGTGCAGCGCTCCCTCAGTACCGCCCCTCCGACAGTGCAGCACTCCCTCAGTACTGCCCCTCCGACAGTGCAGCACTCCCTCAGTACCGCCCCTCTGACAGTGCGGCACTCCCTCAGTACTGCCCCTCCGACAGTGCGGCACTCCCTCAGTACCGCCCCTCCGACAGTGCGGCGCTCCCTCAGTACCGCCCCTCCGACAGTGCAGCGCTCCCTCAGTACTGCCCCTCCGACAGTGCGGCGCTCCCTCAGTACCGCCCCTCCGACAGTGCAGCACTCTGTGTACGAGCCCGGACTATGTGGAATCAAAGCCATGACCTTCTGAATCAGAGGCGAGACAGAGAGAGATGAAGGGAATGGGAATCGCACAGGAGGATCCCATTGGGCCCATCGAGCCCGTGCTGAGCCGGCTCTGTGACAGAGCGACCCCAATCAGTCCCACACTCCCCCCTGCCCTTTCCCCACAGCCCCGGCACATTTCCCCTTCCAGTATTTACCCAATTCCCGGTTTGAAAGTCACGATTGAACCTGCTCCGACCGAGCTTTCAGGCAGCGCGTTCCCGATCACAACAACTCGCTGCGTTAAAAACATTCTCCCCATCTCCCCCTCTGGTTCCATCGCCGATTATCGTCAATCTGTGTCCCTCTGGTTACCCGCCCTCCTGCCCCCGGGGAACACTTTCTCCTGATATACTCCGTCACAACCCCCTCATGATTTTGAACACCTCGATCAAATCTCCCCCTTAACCTTCTCTGCTCCAAGGAGAACAACCCCAGCTTCTCCAGTCTCTCCCCATCACTGAATTCCCTCATCCCCCTGGGACCATTCTGGTCACATCTCCTCCTTGAAGACCTGATGGCTTGCATCCCAGGGCAAGAGAGAAGTAGTAGCAGGGATAGTGGAGGCATTGGTTATAATTTACCAAAATTCCCTGGATTCTGGGGAGGTCCCAGCAGATTGGAAAACTGCAAATGTAACGCCCCTATTTAAAAAAGGAGGCAGACAGAAAGCAGGAAACTATAGACCAGTTAGCCCAACATCTGTGGTTGGGAAAATGTTGGAGTCCAGTATTAAAGAAGCAGTAGCAGGACATTTGGAAAATAAAAATTAAGTCAGGCAGAGTCAACATGGATTTATGAAGGGGAAGTCATGTTTGACAAATTTGCTGGAATTCTTTGAGGATGTAATGAACAGGATGGATAAAGGGGAACCAGTGGATGTGGTGTATTTGGATTTCCAGAAGACATTTGACAAGGTGCCACATAAAAGGTTACTGCACAAGATAAAAGTTCACGGGGTTGGGGGTAATATATTAACATGGATAGAGGATTGGCTAACTAACAGAGAACAGAGAGTCGGGATAAATAGTTCATTCTCGGGTTGGCAACCAGTAACTAGTGGGGTGCCACAGGGATCAGTGCTGGGACCCCAACTATTTACAATCTATATTAACGACTTGGAAGAAGGGACTGAGTGTAACGGAGCCAAGTTTGCTGATGATACAAAGATGGGAGGAAAAGCAATGTGTGAGGAGGACACAGAAAATATGCAAAAGGACATAGACAGGCTAAGTGAGTGGGCAACAATTTGTCAGATGGAGTATAATGTTGGAAAGTGTGAGGTCATGCAGTTTGGCAGAAAAAGTCAAAGAGCAAGTTATTATTTAAATGGAGAAAGATTGCAAAGTGCCGCAGTACAGCGGGACCTGGGGGTATTTGTGCATGAAACACAAAAGGTTAGTATGCAGGTACAGCAAGTGATCAGGAAGGCCAATGGTATCTTGGTCTTTATTGCAAAGGGGATGGAGTATAAAAGCAGGGAAGTCTTGCTACAGTTATACAGGGTTTTGGTGAGGCCACACCTGGAGTACTGCGTGCAGTTTTGGTTTCCATATTTACGAAAGGATATACTTGCTTTGGAGGCAGTTCAGAGAAGGTTCACTCGGTTGATTCCGGGGATGAGGGGGTTGACTTATGAGGAAAGGTTGAGGAGGTTAGGCCTCTACTCATTGGAATTCAGAAGAATGAGAGGTGATCTTATGGAAACGTATCAGATTATGAGGGGGCTTGACAAGGTGGATGCAGAGAGGATGTTTCCACTGATGGGGGAGACTAGAACTAGGGGGCATGGTCTTAGAATAAGGGGCCGCCCATTTAAAACTGAGATGAGGAGGAATTTCTTCTCTCAGAGGGTTGTAAATCTGTGGAATTCGCTGCCTCAGAGAGCTGTGGAACATAAGAACGTAAGAATTAGGAACAGGAGTGGGCCATCTAGCCCCTCGAGCCTGCTCCGCCATTCAACAAGATCATGGCTGATCTGGCCGTGGACTCAGCTCCACTTACCCACCCGCTCCCCGTAACCCTTAATTCCCTTATTGGTTAAAAATCTATCTATCTGTGACTTGAATACATTCAATGAGCTAGCCTCAACTGCTTCCTTGGGCAGAGAATTCCACAGATTCACAACCCTCTGGGAGAAAAAATTCCTTCTCAACTCGGTTTTAAATTGGCTCCCCCGTATTTTGAGCCTGTGCCCCCTAGTTCTAGTCTCCCCGACCAGTGGAAACAACCTCTCTGCCTCTATCTTGTCTATCCCTTTCATTATTTTAAATGTTTCTGTAAGATCACCCCTCATCCTTCTGAACTCCAACGAGTAAAGACCCAGTCTACTCAATCTATCATCATAAGGTAACCCCCTCATCTCCGGAATCAGTCTAGTGAATCGTCTCTGTACCCCCTCCAAAGCTAGTATATCCTTCCTTAAGTAAGGTGACCAAAACTGCACGCAGTACTCCAGGTGCGGCCTCACCAATACCCTGTACAGTTGCAGCAGGACCTCCCTGCTTTTGTACTCCATCCCTCTCGCAATGAAGGCCAACATCCCATTAACCTTCCTGATTACCTGCTGCACCTGCAAACTAACTTTTTGGGTTTCATGCACA